>NC_138206.1:17449489-17499489 GCF_964194415.1 Vipera berus
TATATATATATATATATATATATATATATATATATATATATATATATATATATATATATATATAGGCCAGATATTGCTTTATATAGCAGAGGGATGCGGTTCAATTTTTCCCCTCCAGGGATGAGTTTCTTTCTTTGTTTCTTTTCCTTCATTCTTTTACAAAATTTATGTTTTACTGTGTTCCTGCACAAGGCAGATAAAGTACCATCAGGAAAGCTTGCAGTGTTATGGTGTAGCAAAGAGCCACAGGGTATCTATTCTGGAAGTGATCCCACATTTCATTCACTTGTCAAATGTGCCTTTGAAATACTCCCCTCTGCGTCGGAGAAACAGAGCCGATGCAAGGACTTTAGCCAGTGTTCGGAGGCAGCAAAGGCTGAAGGTGAAAGATAATTATGGGGTGTGTCTTCAGCTGAATTATGCAGAATACTAATGCCTTGATGCATTAATCCATTCCACTGATGTTAGCCAAGCCATTTAACTACTGTAAAAATAATGGCCAGTTAAATTATTGTAAAAAAAAATTGCTCAATTAAACTCCAGGAATTGTCAGTTACTTTCAACTGAAGCTGGGGGGAAAAGTGTGTTTGTGTAAGTGCGGTAGAGTAACACAGAAAGGATGCACCAAAGCAGATGTCTCAAGACATCAATCATACTTTGACTAAATAATCTTACTGCATTGATTGTTGTATTCACAGGCAAGGCCTACGGTACTCATCTTTTGGACTAGGGTACACAAATGGACTTTAGAGAATATGTTGTAGGCTGATGGGGCTTCTGCCCACTCATAAAGCAGAAGTGATAACTGGTGAGCCAATCTCATATCACCCATTTTACCAGAAGGCAAATGGGATAGGATAGTTTTAGTACCGTGATTCATTTCACCTTTCTCTTCTTTTGTAGCAGCTGGAGACACCATCCTCTGAATTGCATCTGGCAGCTATTTTGTTTCCTATGAATATCTGTGGGATCCTTAGGAATTTTGCTGTACTTAGAAATACAGATAAAATGGGGAACTGGAATTTTGTTTTACGGCACAACTAATTTTCATTTCCATACTATTTCCATCCAGATTGAAATCATCTTTAAGGGAGATAGAATAAGGAATGGGTACACTGATAACTATGGCATCAGATTATAAATCCAGTCTTCTGTGGTCACTGAGAAAGGAAGATATTTTTTTCCAGATTTCTTTCTCATTGATTTGTAACATTTTATTAGATCTATAGAGTAAAATACAAAATACAAAGCAAGTAGTAGGACACAGTAGGGAGGGAAAAGGGAAAGAAAAGTGAGGGGGAGAAGGGAGAAAGAAAAAAGAGAAAGCAATGACTTCCGACTTCCTCTGTTGCGGCAGAATAAAGCATTAACATCGAACCTCAACTTTTTACTTTTCCATAATAGTATAAACTAGCCATTTCTATAACCACAAATCAATCTAATCAGTAAAACCCAACATCAAAGTTTCTTTCCCCCCTCCCCCACCTCAAGCACAAAAACCAGAAGCGGTTTCTATGTAGAAGCAAAAGTATTTATATTCTTTACTTGAATCAAAACAGTCAATTAAGCCATCTCTGCTAACTCCATTAGCTTCTGTAGCCATTCGTTCATAATGGTAAAAGAAATGTCCTTCCATAGTGGCATATTGAAGGAAACGTAAGATTGGAAGAAATGTGTCATCGTGTGCAACTAACAAAAGAACAGTGCTTCTATTGTTTTCATTGTTATGGTTTCATTATTGGTACCATTATGGTTAGAAACAGATTCTATGAAACTTCATCCACTGCCTTCCACTTACTGTTTCATCTTTCTTTACAATCAGTTTTTCTCATTTCAGCCATATGATTAGCTACTAAAAGCTAAAGATTTCCCTGACAATCGTGTCTGACTCTAGGGCAGGGCTTTTCAACCAGTGGTACGGGTACCACCTGTGGTACATTGGCACCTGGCAGGTGGTACATGACCATCCTAGAAAAGTGGTAGCGGGGAAGGGGAATGAGCTGAACCAGTGGCAGCACTGCACAAGCCTGAGCGAGAGATGGCTGGAGCTGCAGGGCTGTCAGGGCTCAGTGGAAGCGCCAGGATCCAGCTGGAAAGCAGCACTGATCCTGGCACTTCTGCTGAGCCTAGAGGAAGCGCTGATCAGCTGGAATGTTGCAGCATCTCCAGGGTCTTGTGATTTACATTCAGATGCTTGGCAACTGATTCATATTTATGACAGTCACAGTGCCCAGGGTCATGTGAAGTGACCAAAACCTGCTGCAACCATCCAGCAGAGGGGGGGAATAAAAACCAAACACCCCCACCCCATCCCCACTGCCAATCCTCAACAGAAATGCTCACAACAATGAAAACCTTGGACAGGAGGAAGAGCGCTGCCACGTGGGCAGGCAGGTGTCTTGCTCGGCGGTGGCTTGGGGGGCACTATTTTCAGTGCCATTGTAACTTCCAGTCACTAAGTGAACTTTTGAAAGTCAAGGACTACTTGTACTTCATCACTTCCCCCCCCCCTTTTTTTTGTTTTTTGGTCATCACGTTTTTGACACCTTGCTAGGCGACTGGTGGTACTTGGATGTTGCCATATCCTAAAAGTGGTACAATGGGTGAAAAGGTTGAAAAGCCCTGCTCTAGGGTATCTCTGTTTCTTAGCCGAGGGAGCCAGCTTTGTCTGAAGACAATTTCCATGGTCATGTAGCCAGCATGGCTATATGCTAAAGAATGCTGTTACCTTCCCACCAAAGTGGCACCTATTTATCTGCTCGCATTTGCATGTTTTTGAACTGTTGGGGAAAGTAACAGGAGTTCACCCTATTGCATGGAGCTTGGGTCTTGAACCCGGCATGTCAGCTCTCCAGCTAACAAGCTCAATGTCCTTAACCAATGAGCCATCGTGCCCTGATTAGCCACCATTTCAAAGCAAATGGACTTTTGAAATTCTTGCTGACTTACTGAGAATCAGTAGGTTCAAGATGTCTTCTTCCCACCTCTGCAGTACATCAAACATTGCTATTTCATGCACCCAATTTTCATTGCATAAAAAAGTAACAATCCTTTATATAAATGAAACCCAATGTTGGTAGGCACTAATAATTTATCAGAATGAGACAGAAAATAATCAACTAGCTCCAAAACTCATTTACTACTCTCAATTCCTAGCTGCTAAGCACAGTGGAATGCTCTAAATAACAAGGAGAACATAATTTATTGCAATTACGCACATCAGATATTTTCATTATAATTTACAATTATGTAAGCATATATAATCATTTTATACCAGCATTAAGCAATTAGCCTTGCCTAGACCCACCAAAGTTTTAGCCAGTGATTTTTTTTAACATTTCCATTTAATTCTTTCTATTAAGGAAATCTACATGGAGGACAACAGAACACCAGGGGTTATTTTGCTTTATTTTAAATAATCTCCAACATTGTACTATTGGTATTATTCACTAACCATAATTCCATGAGAATACAGTAATTAAGCCTCCGACCACATGATCTCCATCCAGATAAAAATGTGAGACAAAAGGAGAAGCAGAAAGAAAGGAGGACACATATGTTTTCAACGTTCATGTAATAGCCACAATCTGACTCTGTTAATAGAATAACAGAGGTGGAAGATACCTTGGAGATCATCTAGTCCAACCCCCTGCTCAAGCAGGAAACTCCTACAACATTTCAGACAAATGGTTGTCCAATCTCTTCTTAAAAACACCCAGTGTTGAAGCACCGACAACTTCTGGAGGCAAGTCATTCCACTGATTAATTGTTCTAACTGTCAGGAAACTTCTCCTCATTTCTAGGTTGCTTCTCCCTTTGATTAGTTTCCATCCATTCCTTCAGATACTTTGGAGAATATATTGACCCCCCTCTTCTTTGTTGCAGTCCCTTAGATATTGGAAGGACAGCATTAGGGAGAAAACAAAAGTTATATTCCAAGGCATTTTTCTTGTTTGCCTTAGGATTGTTTTTCAATATAAGAGCCTAACAATAATAGAGATGAAGAATAGAGACCAGGGAACTGGTTTATGGATTTATAGAATCAGTAGAAATGATAGGATCAATTTAGGCCATCAAATTTGACTCTTCAGTGCAGTACATAGCCTCAAAAGATGGCTGTCTAACCTACATTTCAATACATCCTATGAAGAAAGTCTACCACTTAGAGGTTGTGCCAAATAAAGGACCACTGCAGAATTAGATTTTCCTTCTTCCAAGACCTTTGCACCTAGATGACATTGCACCTACAACAGCTTTGAAAGCTAGCTGCAAGAAGGAACCATCTGGAGTATATTCCTGTGTGAATTCCTAGAGAAGTATTATCAAATATTTTATGCACCTTTTTTCTTGAGGAAAAGGGGCAGAGGAAGGTTTTCAAGGTTAAAGAAATTTTTATCTCTGTTGAGACAAATTGTTGACTCAGAGCTATCCATGGTGCTGCAAAAGTTGACCTGTCTTTCTGCTGCCCCATAGCCTCTTAGGGACCAAAGAGAGCAACTCGTTCATTGACCCTGTTATCAATCTGTTACAGAATTTGTTATGATGAGAATTCCAGCCATTTTGTAAAATAAATTTACAGAATTTATGAAAGAACAAGACCACATGAACTACATGAAGCACATGAACTACATGAACCACATGAAGCAACCTAGAACTAAGGAGAAACTTCCTGACAGTTAGAACAATTAACCAGTGGAACAACCTGCCTCCAGAGGTGGTGAATGCTCCAACACTGGACACTTTTAAGAAGGGACCGGACAGCCATTTGTCTGAAATGGTATAGGGTTTCCTGCCTTAGCAGGGGGTTGGACTAGATGACCTCCAAGGTCCCTTCCAACATTATTATTATTATAACTACAATTTAAGGTTGAGAACACCTTACATGTAATCTACAAATAAATACAAGTTGTAAAAATTCAGTAAAGTGCAATTCATACATTCTATTTATTATACTTTGTGTTTATTTTTTTATTTAGCATCCATGGATTGTGTACTTGTTTGAAGAAAAAAAAATCTCATCAATTTCTGTGTTGGGTTACTGCACCTACTGTGAGACTGTCTCTTAAATTTACCAACCTCTCAGGCTTTGAATTGGAAAAAACAATAAGGAAAATATTGATCTGAATATCAGCCTATTATCTGATATACCTGGAAAAGGATGCTAATATAATCTTAAATTACAGAAATTGTTTTTAGAAGAAGAAAATTCTGTCAATTCCACACTAGTGAAACTATTCTTTCAGTATCGTGTCTATTCCTTAATGACATAATTTTAGATGGTAGCAACAGAAACATGTGGAGAATAGATGATCTAGATCAGTGTCCTCCATCCTTTTGGGCACCAGGGAACAGTTGTGTGGAGAGAGGTTTTTCCGCAAACAGGGGAGTGTGCTGCCTGCATCCCGTATGTGTGCAGATGGGGCTTTGCTCATTTGTGCAGCCTGGTTTCTGGCGCACCATGGACCACTGCCAGTCTTTGGCCCAGGAACTGGGGACCCATAATCTAGACTTAATCTACGTCCCCTTTATGACTTGTGGACTTCAACTCCCAGAATTCCTGAGTCAGCCAGGAATTCCACAGGTCATAAAAGAGCCATAATTCCCCACCCCTGATCTAGATGGTAAAAGTTCTGAGGACTAAGTCCTATGAAGCATCAAAAGATCTGGGTATGAAAATCAAGGGGATACTTTGAAAGAAATCTTCAAGTGTCTGAAGAATTACAATGGATAAAGCATAATGGTTTCTTCTGTCCCATGACAAAAATAATGATCATTTCACTGAAACGTTAGGAAAAATCTCCTAATGGTAAAGCCCTTTAATATACTACCTTAGAAGTTACTGAATGGAGATAGCGTAGTGGTCATTGGATGTCTGTAATCAACCTGATGGCACATAATTACAATAAATAAAAAAATAGCATCGTTCATTTAGCATTGAATTAGAAGTTGTCCCATAACATTTTGTAGTCCTAATCATTCTGTGATTTTAGTCCTAAAAGTAAATCACAGCGTGCCTCTATCTATCTATCTATCTATCTATCTATCTATCTATCTATCTATCTATCTATCTATCTATCTATCCATCCATCCATAGTATACAATCACACATACATATTTTTAAATTATATAAATTATATATAATTTTAATAAAATAAATACTTTCAAATAATGCCTGGATACATAGGAAAAGTTTGTCTGCAATTAATTTTGTGAAGTTATGATGAAGAATTATAAAACCAAGTTCTCTGAAGTGCACAACAAGATATTACGGTATGTAAAGCTTCTTACAAGTTTTACAGCTAAATGGGCTAGAAGGGAACATATTCCATGGACAAACTTTCAAGAGTTTGGCATGACAAGGGCTACATATTTAGAACTTGAAAATAATGCTTTAAGCAATCTATATCAGTCTAACCACTTTAGTAACTGTTTTATTCAGTGTAGTCATCAAATCTGATACATCATCTTGGCAATACCAACATTCTCCATAATGTTTCCAGATGGAATATTCCACCAAAACTTGGAATGTCCTCAGAGAAAACTTGCAAGATTGGTACATCTGCAGTTTTTTTCAGCTTAGATGTTGTGGTTCAAAACAGCTTGTTTAGTGAGGGACAGCTTTTGATCTCTTTTTATTATACATTCTCATGTGGGAAACAGGAGGGGGTGAGAGAATTTTAAATTGTCATACATTTTTGAGGGGAAAAGTATTGACATTTTTATATTGAAAAATCCATAAAGTTATCAAAACAATTATATTTCAGCTTTCTGATTTAGGCTGTTTTTACTTGATTATTTACCTACTTCTTAACAAATTAAAATAAAGTATAGACCACTAAAATCTTAATTGTGAGAATATTTATTTCCAGAAGAAATAGCCAGATCTAAGATAATGTTATATAATAAACCCCTTTCAATCGAAAACCACCAATGGAAAATTCTCCCATCAACAAGCCTTTAGGATTACTCAACGTATGCTACAGCGAGTGGATTTGCTGATTAAAATCACTAAGATGAGCAGACTGTTACCCAATAGCCTTCAGTCCTGTTCACATGTACCATGAGAAAGCCTATAGTTTTTTCTGCATGTGAGAAGAGGAGGAGGAGGAGGAGGAGGAGGAGGAGGAAGAGGGAGAGGGAGGAAGAGAAGAAGAAGAAGAAGAAGAAGAAGAAGAAGAAGAAGAAGAAGAAGAAGAAGAAGAAGAAGAAGAAGAAGAAGAAGAAGAAGAAGAAGAAGAAGAAGAAGAAGAAGAAGAAGATGATTATTTTGGGAAAATAACAGAAAAGGGCCTTAGCATGTGATGATATTCACATCATCTAATAATTAGCCTGTAAACTGTTGCCTGTTGAAATGTCTTTTATATGCACAAGAGTTATGGAAGCTCACTTCTTTTTGTTAATCCCTAGCAGACTTTGGCTAGGAATCAAAAAAAATGATTGAGGGCCATCTGTCAGGAACTACCCATTGAAAGAACCATTTAGCCAAAATAAATAAGACCAGCTGAAATACATAAGAACAAAATACTTCTCTTCCCTACTTTACTACAGTTCCTACTTTCATACCATCTGCTGGAGTACATTTTAAAGCCTAATTTTGTAAAATAGAAAAGGATAATCTGTAGCCATGATGTTGCAAAAGTATTTATTTCCATTTATGAGTGGTTAAACGATGCCACCATGTAAAGAATTATTCAGTTCTGCTACTTCAGTTTGTATGAGAAAGATTTATATTTCATTTTTTTCTTTGCAAAAAATAAATAAATCTGCAGCTGAAAATGTACTATCCAAGGAAGACAGCATCATTGTTTTTTTCCCTCTTATCTACTTGAATTGTTTTCTAAATGTAGTTTGGGTTCATATATCATATAACTGAAGGATTGTTTTAACAATACTTTGTACAACTAGCTATAATGAACTGGTTCATGCATAATGGTAAGGCACAAATCTTAGTTAGAAAACATGAACTTGGTTTGAAAGCTAAGTAGGACTGGGAGACTTTCAGGAAGTATCAGACTTATAGACTAGACTAAGAAATAAAAAACCACACCGAAATAAGGTACTATAACCAATTCTGCACTAGTACCAAGAAAATTCCTGTTGTCCATGAAATTGCCATGAATCAAATCTTGGAAGAAGATTTTTGTTAAGGTCATCTCACTCTCTAGTGGGTCTCCAATGTGCTCATTCAGAATATCCTTTTCTAAGTATTCCATGAAATGCACCAGAGGAATTTCAAAAGATGAAGCGAAAAATTAAAAAATAATAAAAAGGTAAATGAGAAATCTCATTCATAAGAATTTGCTACAAGCATGCATATCACCAAACTGGCATATTTCAATTGCAAAAAAAATACCCTATTTTATTTCAGAAATAAATTAAAGAAGAGACAGTGTAGCAATATTCCTGTATTTGAGTGACCTGTATAAAGAAGAGGGGATCAACTTATTTTGCAAAGCATCAGAGGGCAGGACAAGAAATAATGGATGGAAACTAACCTTTTAGAGATGAAGTAAAGTCAACAGCGCAGATAATACCACAAATTGTCAACAGCACAAATTTGTTAGACTAAGCTCTTCAGAGCAGTATTGCATCAGATCAAAGGGGTATTGACCATTTGAACCTAAACAATTTCTGTCCTGGAGGCTACCCTAAAACACTTTAACACCTCAAAATATATGAAGCAATAGACCATAAACTTTAAAATTCCCTGGACCTGGATAAAAAGTTGCCAATCTCATATATAGTGTCTATGTAGATTTCTTCCACTTGTCAAGTTGATTCATGGGAGATTTCAACATTGGCAGGAAGAAAAAGTTGTTAAATGCATTCCTGGCTTCAAGAGAGAAAAATAACACTCAGAAACATGTAAAAACTACGTGGACAGACTAGCAATGAATGATGTGCTTAATAGCCCAGCTCTTGCATTGGCCCAATGTGCTGAGTTTGTTTATTTTTTAGTTTTAGTTTTCATTTAGTTTTCCCCCCCAGCATATTGTGTGAACCCTGCCCATTTGGATAACTTATGATTCGAATATTGTGCAAATCCAGTAAATAATATAATGCAATAATCAGGAACTGTGTTGTCTAAACCCAGCCATAGTATATATACATGTGGTAGGCAGATGTTAATCAGTTCCATAGATGAAGTTCAACCACAGTTTTAGAATCAGACATTGGCAATCCAGCTACTGTACTATGCTAGCATTCAGCGTGGTTATGTGATAACTAAAAGAGTAGGAAGATGATATTTATACCATCCTTGCTTCTGACCTTGATTCATTATGAGCAAGGTCTAGAGGGAAACCCTGTTGAAGTTCAATTGAATGCACAAACCCTAAGGCAGGGGTAGGCAACCTTGGCTCTTTTATGACTCATGGACTTCAACTCCCAGAATTCCTGAGCCAGGCATGCTGGCTGAGGAATTCTGGGAGTTGAAGTCCACGAGTCATAAAAGAGTCAAAGTTGCCTACCCCGGCCCTAAGGGATCCTTTTTGAATAGGAAAGTCCCCTATATACTCCTCAGCTTACAACCATTTGCTTAGTGACTGTACAGTTACAATAACACTGCAAAAAGTGATTTATGACCCTTTTTCACACTTACAACCATTGCAGCATCCCCATGGTCCCATGATAGGACAACTGGTTCATATTTATGACGGTTGCAGTGTCCTGGGGCCATGTGATCACCTTTTGCAACCTTCTGGCAAGCAAAGTCAGTGGGGAAACCAGATTCACTTAGCAACCATGTTACAGTGATTCAGTTAACAACTGTGGCAGGAAATGTCATAAAATGGGGAAAAATTCACCTATCAAATGTCTCACTGAGCAACAGAAATTTGGGGCTCAATTGAAGTCGTAAGTTGAGGCCTACCAGTATCAGGGTTCCAGAAAACACAAATCTCTATTAATTTTCAATTTTCATACATGCTGGAGATGAGTCAGCTGAAAGAGCGGGATTGGGACAGTGGGGGCACCATGTACAATGGATGTTGAAAGAGTTTTTGACCTGCCCTGACTCTTTTGTACTTACATGGATAGGCAACTTTAAAGGCATGCTATTTTTTCGTACTTTGAGTTCTGCATGCATGTGCACATAAATTTGAATTTCCATGTAATGATTGGCATCCAACTGAATATCTGAAAATGATCCCAGATAAGCTGATCTCATACTCCAGTAATTCTTGCAATATTTAGACTTTATTATGCTTCAGCTATAAATAATACATTTTCTGTGTTTCCTGCTTTCTGGCATCCCACAAAAGTAGAACAAATAACTTTCTGGCTTCAAATCAATAACACATGTTAACATTTTCCAGAGTTTTCAAGGACTAATGTTATAAATGGCATTAAGGACTTCAGCCCCTTCATGGATTACTGCCTTGTCATGGTGCAGGGGCTTGCATAATTCAATGAAGCTATGAGCTATGCCGTGCAGGACCCCCAAGATGGAAAGGTCATAGCAGAGAGTTCTGACAAAATGTGATCCACTGGAGAAGGAAATGGCAACCCACTCCAGTATCTTTGCCATGAAAACCCCATGGACAGTACCAAAAGGCAAAAATATAAGATGCTGGAAGATGAGCCCCTCAGGTCGGAAGGCATCCAATATGCTACTGGGGAAGAGCAGAGGGCTAGTAGCGCCAGAAAGAATGAAGCGACTGGGCCAAAGCCAAAAGGACGCTCAGCTGTGGATGTATCTGGTGGTGAAAGATTTTTTCTCCGTAGGAACCTGGAATGTAAGATCTATGAATCAAGGCAAGCTGGATGTGGTCAAACAAGAGATGACAAGACTGAACATCGACATCTTAGGAATCAGCAAACTAAAATGGACAGGAATGGGTGAATTTAATTCAGATGACCATCAGGTATAGTACTGTGGGCAAGAATCCCTCAGACAAAATGGAGTAGCCTTCATAGTCAATAAAAGAGTAGGAAAAGCAATACTGGGATACAATCCCCAAAATGACAGAATGATCTCTGTTCTAATCCAAGGCAAACCATTCAATATCACAGTAGTCCAAGTCTATGCCCCAACCACCGGTGCTGTAGAGGATGAAATTGACCAGTTCTATGAAGCCCTACAGCACCTTATAGAACTAACACCAAAAAATGATGTCCTTATCATCATGGGGGATTGGAATGCTAAAGTAGGAAACCAAAAGATAACTGGAATAACAGGCAAGTTTGGCCTGGAGTACAAAATGAAGCAGGGCACAGGCTGATAGAATATGATGGTCATAGCAAACACTCTTTTCCAACAACCTGAGAGACAGCTCTACACATGGACATCACCAGACGGTCAACACAGAAAGCAGATTGACTATGTGCTCTGCAGCCTAAGATGGAGAAGCTGTATACAGTCAGTAAAAACAAGACCAGGAGCTGACTGTGGCCCAGACCATTAGCTTCTCATTGCAAAATTTAGGCTTAAACTGATGAAAGTAGGGAAAAGCACTGGGCCACTCAGGTATGAACTAAATCATATCCCTGACGAATATACAGTAGAGGTGACAAATAGATTTAAGGAATTAGATCTGATAGAGAGAGTGCCTGAAGAACTATGGACAGATGTTCACGACATTGTACAACAGGTAGCATCCAAAACCATCCCAAAGAAAAAGAAATGCAAGAAAGCAAAATGGCTGTCTGAGGAAGCTTTGCAAATATCTGAGGAAAGGAGGGAAGCAAAAGGCAAGGGAGAAAAAGAAATATACACCCAATTGAATGCAGAATTCCAGAGAATAGCTAGAAGAGATAAGAATGCCTTCTTAAATGAACATTGCAAAGAAACAGAAGAAAACAATAAAATAAGGAGGACCAGAGATCTCTTCAAGAAAATTGGAGAGATGAAGGGAACGTTTCATGCAAAAATGGGCATGATAAAGGACCAAAATGGCAGGGACCTAACATAGGCAGAAGAGATTAAGAAGAGGTGGCAAAATTACACAGAACTATACAAGAACGAGCTTAACGTCCATGATAACCACGATGAGGTGGTCACTGACCTCGAGCCAGACATCCTAGAATGTGAAGTGAAGTGGGCCTTAGGAAAGCTGAGCAACAACAAAGCTAGTGGAGGTGACAATATTCCAGCTGAGCTATTCAAAATCTTAAAAGATGATACAGTAAAAGTGCTACACTCAATTTGCCAGCAAATTTGGAAAACTCAACAGTGGCCACAGGATTGGAAAATATCAGTTTACATTCCAATTCCAAAGAAAGGCAGTGCCAAAGAATGTTCAAACTATCGCACCATTGCACTCATTTCACATGCTAGTAAAGTTATGCTTAAAATCCTACAAGCTAGACTCCAGCAATATGTGGATCGAGAACTACCAGAAATACAGGCAGGATTTCGAAGAGGCAGAGAAACTAGAGATCAAATTGCTAACATATGCTGGATCATGGAGAAAGCTAGGGAGTTCCAGAAAAACATCTACTTCTGCTTCATTGACTATGCTAAAGCATTTGATTGTATGGATCACAACAAACTGTGGCAAGTTCTTAAAGAGATGGGAGTAACAGACCATCTTATTTGTCTCTTGAGAAACCTATATGCTGGTCAAGAAGCAACAGTGAGAACTGGACACGGAACCACTGATTGGTTCAAAATTTGGAAAGGAGTCTGGCAAGGCTGTATACTGTCGCCCTGCCTGTTTAACTTATATGCAGAGCAGGGCTAGATGAATCAAAAGATGGAATTAAGATTGCCGGGAGAAATATCAACAACCTAAGATATGCAGATGATACCACTCTAATGGCAGAAAGTGAAGAGGAACTAAAGAGCCTGTTGTTGCAGGTGAAGAAGGAGAGTGCAAAAGTTGGGCTGAAACTTAACATTAAGAAAACCAATTAGCAAGTATGTATCCGAACTGCCAGCCTAAATGTTGGAGGTGTGGTGGTGAAGATGCAACGTATTTTCATATATGGTGGACCTGTAAGAAGGTTAAAGCATTTTGGATTAAAATTTGGTGGAATATGCAGAAGATATTTAAGAAAAGGATAAAGTTTTGTCCGCAATTGTTTTTACTGGGTATTATTACTGACACTACTGTTGTGGACACTAAGTTGATGTTGAATTTAATTACGGCAGCAAGACTTTTAGTAGGGCAATATTGGAAGAAGGAAGAACTGCCGACTATAGAAGAATGGACTTTAAAAGTTTCTAACCTGGCGGAAATGGCAAAGATCTCAGCGTATTTGAAAGACCATTCGCAACAGAGATATATTGTGGAGTGGAAAAAATGGATTGATTACATCCAGAATAAATATGGGACTAAAAAGTTTCATTTAGCATTTGAATAAGTACTGATGTGATATTTATATTGCTTGTAGTCATTTTATAAGAGTTAAAGTGCGATAGATTTAATAGTCTATTGTTGTTTGCATATGGTAGATTATGATTGTTTCTACTTTTATACCTTGTATTTAGCTCTGGGAAGTCGGGGAGGGTGGAGGGGGAGGGAGGGAGGTGTTGGGGAGGGTTGGGAAGAGGGGAGGGGGTTGGGAGGGGTTTTGTTTTGTTTTCTTATAAATAAAATGTACTGTAAAACTTTTCAATAAAAAAAAAACATTAAGAAAACCAAGATCATGGCATCTGGTCCTCTCATTTCCTGGCAAATAGATGGGGAAGAAATGGAGGTAGCGACAGATTTTATTTTTCTGGGCTCCAAGATCACCGCAGATGGGGACTGCAGCCAAGAAATTAAAAGATGCTTGCTCCTGGGGAGGAAAGCCATGGCAAATCTAAACAGCACACTAAAAAGCGGAGACATCACCCTGCCAACCAAAGTGTGTATAGTCAAGGCTGTGGTCTTCCCAGTTGCAGTGTATGGCTGTGAAAGTTGGACCATAAGAAAAGCTGAGTACCAAAGAATTTTGGCCTTTGAACTATGGTGATGGAGAAGACTCCTGCAAGTCCCTTGGACTGCAAGGCAATCAAACTGGTCAGTCCTAGAGGAGATCAACCCTGATCACCGCAGATGGGGACTGCAGCCAAGAAATTAAAAGATGCTTGCTCCTGGGGAGGAAAGCCATGGCAAATCTAAACAGCACACTAAAAAGCGGAGACATCACCCTGCCAACCAAAGTGTGTATAGTCAAGGCTGTGGTCTTCCCAGTTGCAGTGTATGGCTGTGAAAGTTGGACCATAAGAAAAGCTGAGTACCAAAGAATTTTGGCCTTTGAACTATGGTGATGGAGAAGACTCCTGCAAGTCCCTTGGACTGCAAGGCAATCAAACTGGTCAGTCCTAGAGGAGATCAACCCTGACTGCTCTTTAGAAGGCCAGATCCTGAAGTTGAAACTTTTGGCCACCTAATGAGAAGGAAGGACTCACTGGAGAAGAGCCTAATGCTGGGAAAGGTTGAGGGCAAGAGAAGAAGGGGACGACAGAGAATGAGGTGGCTGGATGGAGTCACTGAAGCAGTAGGTGTGAGCTTAAATGGACTCCAGAAGATGGTAGAGGAAAGGAAGGCCTGGAGGAACGTTGTCCACGGGGTCGCGATGGGTCGGACACGACTTCGCAGCTAACAACAACAAAGGACTTCAGCAAATATATACTGTATGTTAAGTGAAACATATATCTATATTGATGTGTCTCTGTGGGTGGTGTGAATATGTGTATCTGTATATCTATGCGTATGTGTGTGTGTACATACCCCCATGCCCACCTATACCTATAGGCATATATAGGTAGTCCTCGACTTAACAACAATTCGTTTAGTGATTATTTGAAGTTACAATGGCACTGGGAAAAGTGACTTATGACCATTTTTCACACTTATGCTCATTGTGGCATCCCCGCGGTCATGTGATCAAAATTTGGATGTTTGGCAACTGGTTCATATTTATGACGGTTGCAGTGTCCCGGGGTCATCTGATCCCCTTTTGCGGCCTTCTGACAAGCAAAATCAATGGGGAAGGCAGATTCACTTAATAACTGTGTTACTAACTTAATAACTGCAATGATTCACTTAACAATTGTGGTAAGAAAGGTCGTAAAATGGGGCAAAACTCACTTAACAAATGTTTCACTTAGCAACAGAAATGTTGGGTTCAGTTCAGTTCAGTGGTCGTAAGTCGAGTTTTACCTGTATATGCTTAAGCTTCATTTCCGGTGCGTGGAGATTTCCAGCAAAAATTGTATGAATTTGGTGAGTTAGATTTTGTTTTTTTAACCTCACTGGAAATACACATTTGGTTTTGGAAAGATCATTACTTCATGATCTTTATTTGCAGTCCACAGAAATGAGTAGATAGTCCTTAGCAAGGTCAGCTAGTAAAACTATAAATAAGTGTGGATATTAGAGAGAATAGGAGATAGTCCTACATTTGAGAAGATGAGGCTGATTGGCCAATTAAGAATAAAATGGGAAACTCTTTGAGGATAAAAAAAAAGTGGATTAGCAAGAGTGTGATTTCTATCAAACTTTTCTTTCCTCTGTTGCAAAAACTCAATTCAGAAGGAAACATCAACACCAGAACAATTTGTCAAATGCTCTTAGTCCAGGTTACATCAAATGAAGAGTTTTCTGTTCTGAGAAAATTCATTTTGTTTAGAATTAAAGAAAAATAAGCCTGCTTTTTTTTCCTGATGCATAGCCAATTACCTTCCTCACATGGTGGCAATAAGGGTTTTGGAACATGTTTTTATACAGACTTGCCTATAAAAAAATATGTGTGTATTTGTACAGTCCTTGGTGTTGTTTTCCTGCAGATGCATCATTACTCAACTAGGTAATGTGATGTTACCTAGTTGGATAATGAAACCTCTTCAAGCAAACAACCAAGCTCAGAGAACAAAAGACTCCAAGGTTCAACTCTAAGCTACATACAATTTCTCCCATATGTGCATTTGCTTGTGTACACATATCAGATGCCATTTAAATCTGGGATTTGTTTTATTGGGCTGTGACACATACAACAGATTTATGCTTTGTAATTTGTGAAATAGTGGAACTTCATTGTTTTTTTTTAAAAAGGGGACTAATCTGTTCAAATTGTTTTAAACTGATAACAAATTAGAGAATAGTTAATGATTCACCTAACGTCTGAATTCACAAACAGCACCGGATTTTAGCATGCAGAAATATAAGCATGCATTTTACATTTACGAAAAGAAAAAAAAGCAGCTTTGTATACCTAAGCAATAGCAAATGGATTAATTGTAGCTTAAGAATTTGATGCAACAAGCATTTGCAAAAGAAGGGGGGGAGGATATCTTCAGAAAATAGCAATGCAAAAGCTGTTATATGCCAGAGATCAATATTAATGAAAATGGCTGATTATAACAAGATGACTAGCTTTATGAAAGGGAAGAACAGAAATGGAGCGTAAGTTCTTCTAATTACTTCTTTGCAAGAAAGGATACCAAAAAGGCTAAAGAATTAGAAAAAGACTTCCCCTAGGTTATTTTCTAGGCTCCCAGTTTTCATTATGTATTTAAACCAAGTAAACATTCTCAAACTTGCTAGAGAACAATTACATCAGAACCAGCATCTTCGGCTTAACGCTTTGCTGGTATTCTGTCATCGACGGGGAAGGGGGGGGGAACAAACAGGCAATTTGCTGCATACCTTTATGATGGAAAATTGGGAGGGGGGAATTGACAGTTGAGGAAGAACAGAACAGCTTGGAATCTAGTTCATACTGGCACCCTGGCATCTTCAAGACCATTTGCCTTGAGTGTGGAATTTCACCAGCCCAAACACCTCAGAGCTTCTCCTAACATCAGGGCAGTGCTGGATTGGCTATGCTCGGATAGACCATGGGGGTGGGGGTGGGGGAGAGGGCTAGGGAAAACCAGGGGTTTTAGTTCTGTATTGGCACCTGGGAATTTTAGATTCTGCTTGGGTCTACTGCAGTTAGCATCTCTTAGTAAAAGTGCCTTTTCACTTCAAATGGAGTCGAGAGTTTTACTTCCCTAAGGGATCAGACTAGGGCAGGTCTGACAAATTAAAAACTATGCTGTATTGTAGATATTAAATGAGAAATTTGAAACCCTAAAGTACAGTCCGTTTGTAAAAAAGGTCTAAAGTTGCAATTCAGCCACGTCTCAAGGACACTTGGTCTCCTACCAGTGCTCTAGGCTGAAATAGAGACACATTACAATATATTTAGCATAGCCACCCAGTAAAAACCACAATGATGGGAAAATAATGAGATGTCAAACAAAAATAACTACGTAATGTGAGTTGCATCTTGATGTCTGTACACAGGTTTTATTATTGCCTCCCCACCTCCATGAGTGTCCACAACAATTAGTGGCGACAAAGGACTGGGAGGCCAAATGAAAATGAGCTGTCATTACTTTGTTAAAACCTTCAATCTGGTAATAATTTCCCAAGAATCCTTGGGAAATTTATTGCACTGCTTATAGGCCTTAAATAAATCCATAGTATGGTCATTATTCCCATCTGCCTCAAAAAATACCATAGAAGAGTTAGCAATTCCAAAAACACCATGGTTAGATTAAAGCTCAGTAATTTCCTGCCATAGACTAAAGATTTTCCCCTGGATGTACAAAGTTCTCTCTAGGAATGTGAAGTTGAAAACCAGATCCAAAGAAGTCACAGAGAATTCTAATCTGGAAATGGAAAGACATCTGTACAGCATATTTCTCAAATTTGGCAATTTGAAGATATGTGAACTTCAACTCCCAGCATTCCCTAGCCAGCAGTTGAAGTCTACACATCTTCAAGCTTCCAAAGTTGAGAAACCCTATTCTAGAGTAATCCAAATACAGTACTAAGCAAGGGCTTTTTATTACAGTACTAAGCATTCTGGTCTCAAAGTGAACCAAAGGCCAATCTATTAAAATAACACAAAGAGTTAGGAAAATATGTGAGCAAAGAAGATTATGTTCTTTGCTCGCGAGAAGCACTGCTCTAGAGTAATCCAAATACAGTATTAAGCAAGGACCCTGCATTTTGGTCTCAAAGTGAACCACAGGCTAATCTATTAAAATAACACAAAGGGCTAGGGAAACATGTGAGCAAAGAAGATTATGTTCTTTCAATAATCAACTGGATTATTTACTTACATTTAGAGCCTGGCCCTCATTTCAAAAACAGAGCTCTCTCAGAGGACTTTTAATCAATCAATCAATCAATCAATCAATCAATCAATCAATCAATCAACATAGAGACATCCAACTGTTAACTCTTATTGGGCTGCTGTTTAATTTAAACTCACAATATTTTATTATGATGATTTCCCCATTTTAATTCATTTTGTTGCATGGTGGATGTTTTTATTTCTGTAAACCACCATGAGTCACAAGACTGCTGTAACAAATAAATAAAGGTACAATTTCTACAGCATACTCTATCTCACTATCTCTCCACTTGCAGCCACTGCTGTCAATAAAGTCCAGATTAATTCAAAACGTGCAGCCTTCAGAACCTCAAATCCTAAAAGCATAATTTATGGATGTGGAAATATCAAATGTCTAAATATTATAGGCAAAAAACCCCAGTCACTGCTTGAAAAGATTATTGAATTTTCTCCAGAAAATAGAAACATTCTGAGAAGACTTAACAAATTGTCACATTTATTCAGATAACAATCTCCCAAACACAGGTCCCTGTTTATTTTGAAAATCATTCCACAGAGTTCAGCCTTTTGAAATACTTCTAATGACTTGGTCCACATGACCACATGATATTTGAGGACAAGTACAAATATCTTTTCCATCCTAATAGTTTTCTGGAGGGCCTTTAAAGACCTAGTTGCTCTCATAGACATTAAGTTAGCATGGTTGGAGCCTCTCTCTCTCTCTCTCTCTCTCTCTCTCTCTCTCTCTCTCTCTCTCTCTCTCTCTCTCTCTCTCTCTCTCTCTCTCTCTGTGTGTGTGTGTGTGTGTGTGTGTGTGAGAGAGAGAGAGAGAGAGAGATGTTTGTCTTTTTGATCAGTTCTGCCATCTTGTTATTGTATATTGCTATATACTTTTGGTACATTTGTTGTTTGCTTTTATCCCGTGAGTTGCCGAGAATCAATTGGAGTCAGATGGTACAGAAGTCAAATAAAATAGATAAATAAACTTGACTGCTTCCTTCACAATATGGGTATCTGAAGGAAAAGAGGCCTTCACAGTTTAGGCATGTTCACGTAACACATTTCACCAAGTCAGGGAGAAATTTAGTCGAAGTCTTTACTCAGTACAGTGCATTTTCATTCATTTTTATAGTTTAGTATGCTGTGAAAATCCAGGCCATTTGCTTATCCTATGGTTGAAAATGTTGTGGAAACACAGACAATGAGATAATCTAGTAATTTGGTAAAATGTGCTATATGAATGCAGCCAGTGTGAAAGAGAGGAATGGTATCTTTATACACATAGGGAAGAGGAAAGAGTGACTTATCAATATGTACTTCTCAGCCTGTTTCCAGAAACCTGAAAAGGCATATATGACTGAACCTTGAAAAATTCAAGCCATAATAGAGGGAATTTTCATGAAAATGAAGTTGTCCTTTAGTGAAAACTAGAGGTGAACTTGTCCTTACTGAAAACCCAACTTAGCATAGATTTACCGTTTACTAAAACTTGGACTCTGAAAAAGGGAGAGAGGAGAAGGGTGGACGCCTTTGAATTATGTTGCTGGAGATGATTATTACACATCCCATGGACTGCAAAAATCACAAAAAAAGTCCTAGACTGAATCTCACCCAAAAATATCACTCAAAGTCCAGATCACCAAGCAAAGGCTATCCTACTTTGGCCATGTCATACGAGCGGACTCTCTTAAAATGTCAGTCATGCTGGGAGTGATCAGTGGGAAAAGGAGAAGGGGCCACCATTGCATCTGTTGGCTAGACACTTTAAAGGGCGATACCAGGATGAGCATGTGGATTTGAAGAAGGCAGTGCAAGATACAGGCGCATGAAGACTCCTGATCCATAGAGTAGCTGAGGGTCAGACATGACTGAATGGCTGACTGACTACTACTACTACTGTTTAGTATACTTAGACCAGGGCAGGCAACTTGAGTCCTTCCTACTCTTTTGGACTACAATTCCTATTAATCATTAGATACCTTGACAAGTTCTGATACAAGTTGTAATGTGAAAACTCTAGCAAGTATTACATTGCTAATCCTGCTTTAAGCTATAGGAAGTTACAATAATAATAACAACTCGCCTTATTTCTACCTATAACAGGGGTGTCAAACTCGCAATGTCATGTGACGTGTCGCGACGTATCACAACTTTTTTTGCCATTGCTGGCAATGGGGTGGGTGCGGTTTTGCTATGATGCATCTGGCCCTTGGGCTGGCAGTTTGACACCCCTGGCCTATAAGAAAAAGAACCTGTCTATTAGCCAACGGGTATATTAGATGCAGTAGCTCAGTGGGTTAGGACACTGAGCTTGTCGATCAGAAGGTCGGCAGTTTGGCGGGTCGAATCCCGAGTGCCACGTAGCAGAGTGAGCGCCTGTTACTCGTCCCAGCTTCTGCCAACCTAGCAGTTCGAAAGCACGTAAAAATGCAAGTAGAAAAATAGAGACCACTACGGTGGGAAGGTACCAGCGTTCTGTGCGCCTTTGGCGTCTAGTCATGCCGGCCACATGAGCACGGAGATGTCCTTGGACAAGCGCTGGCTCTTCAGCTTTGAAACGGAGATGAGCACCGGCCCCTAGAGTCGGAAACGACTAGCATGCATATGCGGGGGAACCTTTACCTTTATATTAGATGCCTGATTTTTGGACTATGGGTCTTCAAACTGAAGGGGGTGTTGTTAATATTTCCTCATGCTAAAGCATCAGCACCTTCATTAAAGCACATTATAAAAATATATTCAACATCCTTCTTTCCTAGATAAGCTAATTTGCTGCAGATTTGTCTGTTTAGAAAATTTACAGTCTGTTCCTCGGGCATTAGTGTGTCCAAGTGGCTAAAGGCAGAGATATATACTCCCTGAAAGAGAGATGTAGAAGAACAAAATCCCACCTCAAATAATGGTAGCATCTGATGCATTATAATTATCTCCACCCTGCAAAGATGCTTTTATTAATAGTCATCCATTCAGCCTATTGTGCAAATTGGACACTCATTAAAACCATACAAATACCTGAAACCTTTGCAACACAAAGCTGTAAAGTAAATTAACATTTTATTTACTGGTCGTTAACATGAGGTGAAGAGCAGCTGATATCACACTAATTTATAATAAGGTCACAAAGGCAGTAAATTACTTCTAAACAAATTGGACACTTTCACCCATAGGAAAAGTATTCTGGAGTGCCATAAAGACAAGTAGGCTGTGGCTGACTGTAATTTTCTATCTCACTTGGTATTTCTAATAGAGTCCAGACAGATGACTTCTGATTCTGGAAATCGCATCATCTCAGAATAACTTTCCCCTCAATGTGCAGAGCCACAGTTGTTATATTGATGTTGTTTATCCTCATCTCATGACTGCTAGATTAACTTAGTGGCTTTATTGACCAATTATGTCAGCTCTTTTTTTGTTCCCCTTAAATCTATTTTGCTGAGATTAGCCAAAATTTAAAAAAAAATGCACAGCAAGGATGACTCAGTTTTTTTCTTATTGCTTTAAGGAGGGGAATGTGTACTTATTCTTTTGATCAAACTAGAGTGAGATATTGAACTGGGATGACACAAGGTCTCCACTATTCAATATTATGTGGACGTGAAGGTGGTGCTTTTCATATATGTAGATTATCTAGAATTCAGTGGGATAACCATTACCACGGAGAATAAAAATGAAATTCAAAACTGTATTGATTGGTTGAAGAAATGGGCTGAAAATACCAAAGTGAAATTTCACAGAGACAAATGCAAAATTTTGCTTGGCTTTAAGAAGTGCTTAATTATAGGTAGTTCTTGATTTACAACCACAATTGAGTCCCAAAATTTCTGTTGCTAAACAGGACAGTTGTTAAGTGAGTTTTGCTCCATTTTGCTACCTTTCTTGCCACAGTTAAATGAATCCCTGCAGTTGTTAAGTTAATATCATGGATTTAAGTAAATCTGGCTTCCCGACTATCAGAAGGTTGCAAAAGGGGATCAATGACGCTGGAATACTGCAACCAACATAAATGTGACCAGCTGCCAAGCATCTGAACTGTGATTTATGTCCATGGGGATGCTGCAAGAGTCATAAGTATGAAAAACAGCCATAAGTCACTTTTGCAGTGCCATTGTAACTTCAAACAGTCACTAAAGAAATGATTGTAAGTCAAGGATTTCCTGTAGTTGATTAGGAACGGTATACGAATGTCAGGCTCCTCAATAATCAAGGAAAAATAAGTGGGAGTTACTTTATTGTTCCTCGTCTATAAACAAAAAGCTTACGAAACTAACACAATTACTTGCATCACTATAGATATACTCTGGGAATTGGTAGGAAGGAGCCGTTCCTGCTGACCAAACTTTCCAAGCACTGCTGCCTCTTTAAATGGAAAGTATTTGTATTTGTCTTCATATTCTTTAAAGTCATCTAGAAGAGACCTCCTAGAAACACAGCTCATGTTTTCTAGGACGTACCCTGTGAGGTAGAACTGCTGAAATTGCTTCCTTTTCACATGTGATAAAGAGCAGCAGCACTGGGATCTCTAGCTATTGATAAAGCTGTTAACAACAGCAACAACAATACAGTTGGCAGGGACCCTGGAGGTCATCTAGTCCAACCCCCTGCTCAGGCAGGAAACCCTATACCATTTCAGACAAATGGCTGTCCAGTCTCTTCTTAAAAACCTCCAGTGTTGGAGCATTCACCGCTTCTGGAGGCAGGTTGTTCCACTGATTAATTGTTCTAACTGTCTGGAAGTTTCTCCTTAGTTCTAGGTTGCTTCTCTCCTTGACTAGTTTTCATCCGTTGCTTCTTCTCCTGCCTTCAGGTGCTTTGGAGAATAGCTTGACTCCCTCTTCTTGTGGCAGCCCCTGAGATATTGGAACACTGGTATCATGTTATCCCAAGTTCATGAAGTATCCAGACTGGTTAAAGAATACGCCTGAGCAGTGTTTTGCATTTCAAAAGAAAAAAAAGTGCTTTGTGTCTCCCGTGGGTAGTTGGGAGCACTTGTACAGTATTTTCTAAGCTCCTTTTTAAAGCAGCTCCTTCTTTCTTGAGATTGTAAAACTGAACTCTGCAACATGAGCCACAGAGGGGGAAAAATGTCCTTGCTTTAAGGCAGGGGTGTCAAACTGCCAGCCTGCGGGCCGGACGCATCACCAGGAAACCGTGCCCAACCCACTGCCGGCAATGGAGAAAAAGCTCCAATATGTCACACGATGTCACGTGATGTCACGAGTTTGACATGTCTGCTTTAAGGAGTTGCAGATGTGTATGCACACTTGTCTGTCAAAGCATCATTTTCTCCTCTTTCACTCTAGAATCATAACAAAGAATGAAGAGGCCCAAAAGGACCTGTATTTTAGCAAGGCAGAGCACCAAAAGTACATTACAAAGGCATTTCTTTTTATGGAAAGCCATAAATTAGAGGTCAAAAGATCACAAAAGGGGATTGGACTACTGCAACGCTCTCTACATGGGGCTGTCCTTGAGGACCACTCGGAGGCTTCAGCTGGTGCAGAATGCAGCCGTGCGGGTTGTGATGGGGGTTTCCCGATACTCCCATGTAACACCTCTGCTCCGCGAGCTGCATTGGCTTCCGGTTGCCCTCCGGGTGAGATTCAAGGTGCTCGTGATGACCTATAAAGCCCTAAATGGCTTGGGTCCGGGATATCTGAGGGAACACCTGCTGCCGGCATCAAGCTCCCTTCATCCTATGCGCTCCCACAGGGAGGGTCTTCTCAGGGTACCGCCGGTAAAAGATTGCCGGCAGATAACACCCAGGGGGAGGGCCTTCTCTGTGGGTGCGCCTACCCTTTGGAACCACCTGCCCGTAGAGCTTAGGACTGCCCCTGACCTTCGCTCATTCTGCCGGGACCTGAAGACTTGGCTCTTTGAGCTTTCTGGCCTGGACTGAGAGTATTAATTGGGGTTTTAATTGGGGTTTTATATTTATTCAAGGTCTAAATGTAATCATTTTAACTGTTCTTAATTTTTGTAATTGTTGTATTGTTATTTTAAAAACCTTGTGAACCGCCCTGATTCCTACGGGAGAAGGGCGGTATATAAGTCTAATAAAGATAAAGATAAAGATAAAGATCACATGACCCCAGGACACTGCAACCATCATAAATATGAACCAGTTGCCAAGCATCTGTATTTTGACCGTGGGGATGCTGCAATGGTTGGAAGTGTGAAAAACGGTCATAAGTCTCTTTTTCCAGTGCCCTTGTAACTTTAAATGGTCACTAAATGAATGGTTGTGAGTCCAGAACTACTTGAAGATATCTACAATAAACCAGTCACCTCAGCTAATGGATATGATTTCTTTCCCTTTTCTGTTTCTTGCAGTTTTATAATGTACGAAGCATAAGAAATGAGTTGGAATCTGTTCCCTGAAAACAAAGGTAGAAGATAATAATACAAATAATCATAAACAGCACCTACTGTGGATCTTTAACTTCTTGTGATGTTGGAGATATTGAATCTTTAATGTGATATTACCGGAAAGAAACAATACAGATTAACTAGAAACAGGATTTTTCCAAGGACTCCTATGCATAGAAACATATCCTTGGTAAAATGGATATAAATGGATAGGAGTGTATAAGCCACAGACTCCACATGACCATTTATGATTTGTAAGAAGTAGGAAAATATCATTGTATACAAACGGAGTCATGGCTGATTAGAAAGTTAAGTAGAACGCTTAAGAAATCTATCCAGGATAAGTTTGAAAAAACACAGTGTTTACAAAGGAAATGTGAACAGAACAAAGTCTGCTTTGATCATTGTGCAGAGCATGATTTTGAACTAGCTTTTAGAACTTTTTTGAGAAAGATCCAAAATTATGTTCTCCATACCACAGATATTTAATTTACTTACTCTGCTGACAAGAAACTTCACTTCTATTTCCTTTTTTTCAAAAAAAGTTTTCTTTACATAAAAAAAGTTTTCTTTACATTTTCTAGTTAAAGTTATATTCATTTTTTTAAAAACTGTAACTTGCTTAACATCAAATCAGTCATTTGATAAGACCAGATACATTTTTGCAGCTCTCTGACCCATCTAATTTCAATGTGGGCATTTACAAGCAAGCAATGTTACATTTTTATTGCTGGTCCCTTTTAACTCCGCATGCTATAATTGTTCTAAGATGCAGTTATTAGAACTTTAAAAAACAATGATCTATTGCCTGTCACCCTTCTAAGAAAGTGGGGTTTTTTACAGACTGTGGTTGAAAGAAAACACTGTTCAACTACAGATGGACACCAGGTTTATCCTTGAAAGTCTGTTCCAAAGAATGTATTATGACAGTAAGATTTTCAGTTTTGTGCAATTTTTATTATATGATAAATTAATACTTTTGGATTAGGATTACAGTTTAGATTGGGGTAGAGTTTAGACACCTAAGTTTTTATGAATTGATGGGATTATGCTATAAATTATTATTCTGAGGAATAAGGTCATCCTACCATTAGCTTGGGTGAGACAGTTTCTGCATATGGTAGATCCTCAAAAAAAAGAAGTCCTGGAGGAAAAAAATAATGTGCAATAAAGCTTTCTTTGAACTCCATAAGTTAAAATGATGTCTTCAATACAAAAAGTGCATTCAAATAAGATGCATAACTAGATCAGTTAAAGGCCATACTTGCATAATATGCTCAGCTTGATTAGTATTAACTTTGATTCATTGAGACAAGCTTAATGTATCATACAAATCCAGATTATTTGATTAGTTTATGGATTATCTTCTTCAGTAAACCCAGATTAATTCATTAACTAGGTTAAAACATCAACGTCAACTGAACCATTACATAAATTGGGCTGAGGTCATACAAAACTAACCAATGTAGCATGGACATAACACCAGGTACAATGCAAATATAACTCTCTCCCTTTCCTGATTCTACCCCCAGTATTAATTGCAACCCCTGAAATACTGTATATCCTTAAGAAAAGACAGAAATTCCCAATGAAAGTGCATGAAGCCGACAAAATATTTCTCATTAAATTATCTGTGAATTTCAGCATGGATTGGTCCAAATAAAAGTGGCTATTATTTCCTAATTGATAAGAAACTATTGAGCTGATGAAGGGCTGTCACAGATTGGTCTGTTTGAAAGGTTAGGGATGTGTTGCTGAACCTTGAGAACTTGAAGATGCATGGACTTCAACATGCTGGTTGGGGGGGGGGGGTTGTGGAAGTTATAGTCCATACATCTTCATTGCCAAAGTTGAGAAAAAGGGTATATGAGAGCTCCAGTTCTCCTCTTTGTAATAATATGGGAAAGAGTATGTATAGCATGATACAGGGTTCTTCAAACGTGGCCCTTTTATGACTTGTGGACTTCAACTCCCAGAATTCCTCAGCCAGGCATGCTGGCTGAGGAATTCTGGGAGTTGAAGTCTACAAGTCATAAAAGGGCCACGTTTGAAGAACCCTGGTATAATAGTTAGGGCATCAAATTAAGGCCAGGGAGACTTGAACCTAAGTCTTTCTTGATGATGTAAACTCACTGGGTGACTTAGGCTAATTTAGGTTGCTCTGTTTTATTTTGTTGTTGTTGGTAAAATAAAAATAAAAATACTGAAATAGGTGTCTAAGAACCATGAGATCCCGAAGGACAGGCAGGATATAAGTACAGCAAATAAAGAAATAAATTCCCATTTAATTTATAATTACACTTTTTAAATATTGACCTTTACAGTAATTAGCATTTGCAAATTTCATTCATGCTTTTCAGGGGTGAGGTATGTACTTTTGAAGCTGAAACACTGAATGCTGAGACGATAGCCCAGTCATTCAACAATCCAAGGTTAAATGACTTCTCTTATGCCCAAAAATGTTTACTAAGAAAACAGGAATAATGCATCCTACCGTATCTAAATCGGAGAAGCAGCCAATTGTTTTCTAAGCATATAATTGTTATGACTGCAACTGATTCTATGTGGTTTCCAGTTAGCCACAAAGTCTCTCAAAGCTTCTTCGTGGCACTTTCATATGAACCTTCCTTGACCTCCAGTGTAGCCATGTGGGAAAAATAAATACTGCTTCCTGTCACATCACTGTTGTCGCCACCAGGCAATCCGGAAATAACTTAGGTCAAATATGTCCCACTGACTTCAATGAAAACAATACATGGGGAAGCACTGTGGCGTTTCTCATGTATTGTCACCAGACTAACATTCCAGCAAGATAATATCAGTCTCTCGTGTGTTCAATGGCTGACTCTTCCTTCCATAACTTTCTGTGACATCATTGTTGCTGCAACTCTACTGGGGTGTGTGTGTGTGTCAAGAAGTTTGACAATGTCATACAAAAAGGCAAAAAGTACCAGGGGGTTGAACTAGAAGACCTCAAAGGTCCCTTACAACTCTATTATTGTTATTATTATGCTTGGGAATATTATCATTTTCTATGTGGGAAGGGCTAAGCCCAAGCTTAATTTTTTGTGTAGCTTTATGCTTTCATAAAGTTCAATTTCATATAGTCCATGAAGATTGAGTAACATGATAGCAATGATCCAATAGCTAAGGGACTCTACAAAGAAGGGGAGGGGGCAGAACAAGAACTAATGGGTGAAAACTAATCAGAGAACAAACCAACTTAGAAATAAGGATAACTTTCCTGACAGTTAAAACAATTAATCAGTAGAAGGGCTTGCCTCCAGAAATTGTGGCTGCTCCATCACTGGAGGTTTTTAAGAAGAGATTGGACAGCCTTTTGCCTGAAATGGCATAGAGTCTCCTGCCTACGCAGGGGGTTAGGCTAGAAGACCTCCAACTCTGTTATTCTGTTAAGATGCGGGATAGAAGTATTTGGAAGCAAGCAGGAAGTTGATTCAGCAGGTCAGGTAGTTCCTTTCTCAGGATCCCCAACTGGGAGCTCAAACTGCTAAAGCACAAATGTAGGAAATTGCCTTTTAAAACGTGAGATGGAGATCAGTGCCAAGAAATGAGACTACTCAGATAGAATAGGAAACTTGATGTCATAGACAATTTATTATTTACAAGAACCTCAGGAAATGTCATGCTTCATGGTAAGAGAAATATCTGTACATGTTTATTTGGGCTTCTATTCTTATAATAAAAAAACACTGCAGAAAAATCTTCATGGTATAATTAGTGTCTCCAATCTCATGCCTTTCCAGATGATTTAAGTGAAACTTCAAAATGTTGTATGCAGCGTATGTCCGGAGGGTATTAAATTAGGGAAATCTGAAGTCAGATTTTAGTTAAGGAGAACTGCAGTGACCCATGGTGAATTCACTCAGTCCATATTATCCATTCAGTCATTCATCAAAATTAATGTTATGTTGCCTTACTGCCACACAGAGGCATTTAATGTGACTCACAAGAAGATATATAAAACCCTTCAGACTAAAATGTAACAACCGTTTAAGTACAGTTACAAAAAGTAAAACAGTGTCACTTCTACATCCCTGGCAGCAATGCTGTGCATCACATAGCCATCCTCACTGCTGCATTCCATCCTTGGCAAAGGATAAAACCCAATTATCTAGGACAGAAAACAAGGCAGGTTTTCACACAATATGGTATTTGCCCACCTTGCAGCTCCAAGGAAAATACTGCAAAACTATCTATACTCTTTTATCTTTGGGGCAGCAGTTGAATTAGACCTTCATTGCCTCAGTTTCCCAAGTCCCAAATCCAAATCTACAAATAGCAGTGAAAATGAATCAAAACTAGTGTGACAGCCTCGGAAGAGCCAGAAAGCAGAACAAATACATGATCAACATACCAGTGTCTGAAGGCCAAGTTTAAGATTTTGGGGGAGGTGAAATTTGGAATGACCCACAGGTTTTGTGCAGGGAGAAAAAAAAAGACCACTACCAGGCAAGGTCTTAAATTATACCTTCTGGTTTCAGAAAGCATAGCTATGCTAGTAGAAGACAGGAAGGAAACAGCAGTCCAACACATCTGTGGCATGTCAGCCTGAGAAAAGCTAATTTAAAATAAAGCTGAACAGATGCATTTTGCATTTGTCCAACCTATTCTCATTCCATTTCATCAAAGAAAATGTACTTCATAAATACAAGTATTTCAATGGAGAAGAAATTGTTGGAAGATTTCACATGTATAAAATGTGCTGTTCTTGCAGTTATTTAACGCGAAGCAAGGACAGGATGAATGGCCTAGTTTTCTTTGTACTGTCATCTTTTTCATAAACTACAGCTTCCCTGGCTTCCTACTTTTCTGCTAATTCCAAGGGGAAATAACATGCTAGCTTAATCATATCTTATAGCACTTAGACTTATATAGCACTTCATAGTGCTTTATAGCCCTCTCTATGTGGTTTACAGAGTCAGCATATGGCCCCCAACAGTCTGGGTCCTGATTTTACTAACCTGAGCCGATCAGGATTGAACTCCAGGCTGTGAGCAGTATTAGCCTGCAGTACTGTATTCTGACCACTGTACCACCACAGCTCCTTTTGATATCTTGACGATACCTTTATCATGAAGGAGTCTTTTCACTTGGACTGTTTTGGTACAAGTGTCTCTACTAAAGGGAGAAGTCTGCCTTGAGAATCTGCTACCTGTAGACTTCTAAGGAAGAAATGGCGAACTGAACACTGATCTCCTAAAAATAGAGCTGATAACTGAGTAAGAATAAAGACCCAGTGAATAGATTGGTTCTGCACGCTTCCTCTCAGGAGAGACTCAAGATCTTCCACAAGTGTTCCAGACAGTTTCTCCTCATGAAGAGACTGAAAGACAATGGTCTCTGGCAGATTTAGACCTCTGAGAAATAAAGGAATATCAAGGAATATCATCCTGCTTAAACTACAGTTAGCACCTTCGAAAGGGACATTGGATTTGCACGTTTCCTTTTTGAATTACTTTTGGAAATTGCTAATTAATTACTTTTTAGCTACAATCCTTAGCAAAAAAGGGGGGACTTTAAATGCAAGTTTAAGAATTAAACTTAAGAATTTAGTAAGAAAAACTAATAAACAGTAGAAAAGTGATTAGAACTTTGATTTTGGAAAATTACAAATGAAATAAAAGTACAGATGGATTTGAAATAAGATTTTGGGATTAATTATAAAATTCCTCCCCATGGGAAAATACTTTTATTTTAAATTCTTTTAAAAAAAACATGATAGGATGGAACTTTGAAGGTTGGATACTAGAGAGAATTAGAAGTAACTGAAGATTACAATTAAAGGACAACACTTAAAGTTGACTTACAAGTACAGAATGAATCAAAATATTTTAATACTGGACCTATGGAAGGATATTTTTGAACAATGGACCCAAAAGTTAATTTTAAGAGTGTTTGTCTCTATAGATAAAAGGTAAAGGTAAAGGTTCCCCCGCACATGCGTGCTAGTCGTTTCCGACTCTAGGGGCCGGTGCTCATCTCCGTTTCATAGCCGAAGAGCCAGCGCTTGTCCGAGGACGTCTCCGTGGTCATGTGGCCGGCATGACTAGACGCCAAAGGCGCACGGAACGCTGTTACCTTCCCACCGTAGTGGTCCCTATTTGTCTACTTGCATTTTTACATGCTTTCGAACTGCTAGGTGGGCAGAAGCTGGGACGAGTAACAGGCGCTCACTCTGTTAGATAGACTGTGTTTAAAAAATGTGAGGGAGATGAACAAATTTTACTGGACAAGACTGAGATGGATCTGAAATTTAAGGATGGATTTAACAATGACCAGCTACAAGAATGATAAAGGGGGGGGGGAATACTACATATAACATAGAAAAGAAACTGGCTAACATCGTAATAGAGTAAAAAAGATTATTGTGAGATGAACACCAAGATAATTGATAATTTTCCTATATTGGATTTACAAAATAGGGTTGTTAAGCTTTGAAAAATTTTGTGAGAAAGGATAAAGGGACAAGGGACACACACACACAAATTCAAGTTCTTGGACATTATTTGAAAGGACTAAATATCAAGATTGTTAAAAGTTAAAGGAAGGAATATAAAGTAGCTTTATTTGATCAAAGTTAAGATATATACAGATAGTCCTTGACTTGTGACCATTCATTTAGCAACCTCTTATGACTAGTCTTCACACTTATGACTATTGCAATGTCCCCAAGGTCATGTGATCAGAATTCAGGTGTTTGGCAACTGGCATCTATTTACAGCCTCCCAGTATCACATGATTGTTTTTATTTGCTGTGTTGAAGGGAAAAATCATTTCTTTTTATTTCTTTTTATTTACAAATATTCTTTTGTTTCTTTTCTACACTTTCTAGCTTATTTGTTCTTTTATTTTTAAGTACTAAATGATGGATGGATGGATGGATGGATAGATGGATGGATAGATGATAGGCTAATTTAAAGAAGAACAATATATATGTAATTGCGGTTGAAATTTTGAATAAAATATTTCCTTCTATACATGCACACCATCACACACACACACAAACAAATAAATAAGAAAGAATCTGCTGCATGATTACATTAATGTGCAGCTGACCATTTCACTGTTGCCTTTGGCCACCATCATGCCATCCTTTCAGAACTAGAAATTTATTTATCAATTTTATTCTTTCCAACTATAAAAATGTTCTGAGGAGAGAAAATCACTTTAAAAGGTACTTAAAGAACCTATAAGTACTGAAAAGACTATTCAATTGTTTTCTGTAAGTCTGAGACTAACTGGCAAGTTTATAACTGAAATATCTGCTTTGGCATGATATTACATCTATCTGATAAAACAGGGCAGACACTGATTGCCAAGTGCTTTGTGGAACTCCAGTGTATTGATTACAAACGAACCACATTTGTACTTTCCTTTGTTATTCTAGAGCTCAAAGGCAGGTATTTAGGTAAGCGCTGATCCAGTGAAATTTTTATGGGCACATGCTCTAAGCAGCCCTCACCACAACCCTGTGCATCTGCTAAGCTGAATTTCAAAAGCTACTATGAAATGAGTGGGCAAACCTTTTTGAATATCTGTGATGTGATCATTAAGGTGTGGATTAAGACTGGGAGGAACTCTCATTGAAATTCAGTATTGACCATGAAATTTCACCCGGGGCTTTCAGCCAGCCATTATCTTTCAACCTAACCTATGTCGCAGGGTTATTTTTGTGGGGGGGGAAAAACACATGGACAAGGGATTACATATAAGTGCAGCTTTGAGCTCCTGAAGGAAAGACAGGATTTAGATTTCTATCTAAGCAATTAATATGACATTTTGGAAGCATAGAATCACAGTGTTGGAAAAGGCCATCCTAGCTGCACTGTGTATTGTGAAATTCTCACAAAATGGCTGCCATGACTAATGCAGCAGAAGCCAAGTTTGGTAGTTGCTCTTTGTCCTAAACATGTTCCACTACTTTTTTTGGACCATTTTTTTCTGGGTAGCGAGACATTCAAAGCTACTGTGCAGCCTGATGGTCACTAAGGATGGGGTTTCAATTACAATGGTTCCATCATGTTGCCTATTCTTGTGTTAAAGGACTTGCACCCTTATAAATACAAATAATGATTTCCACAGCCGAATGTCACAAGTGTTTATGGTGCATGCAGTGGGTTTGGGAACTTCAGACCAACATTTCTAATGGACCCCAAGATAAGGAAAGAGAAATTTTACATTATGTGAACCATGCAGCTTTTCCCTAGCATAGGTAGTCCTTAACATACAACAGTTCATTTAGTGGCTGTTTGAAGTTATGACGGCTCTGAGAAAAGTGACCATTTTCACACTTATGACTGTTGCAGCATCCCCATGGTCACACAATCAAAATTCAGACGCTTGGCAACTGGGATGTATTTATGACGGTTGCAATGTCCCTGGGGTCATATAATCACTTTTTGTGACCTTCTGACAAGCAAAGTCAATGGGGAAGCCACATTCACTTAACAGCTGTGCTACTAACTTAACAACTGCAATGATTCACTTAGCAATGGTGGCAAAAAAGGTCATAAAATGGAACAAAACTCACTTAACAACTGTCTCACTTAGCAACCGAAACTTTGGGCTCGCAAGTCGAGGACTACCTGTATGTCCTCCAATTCCATCCACAGTTTTACCAAACAAAGAAGGGACATATGACACAGTAAAGACAAGATAAGCTTTATACTGATGCAATCATTCATAGACTACAGCCTGTTTCATCACATGTTTAAAAATATTATCCACAGAGTAAAAACCAGTGAACTGCAAAGTAAAGCAATTTACGAGGTATGGATCTTTGGATTTGAGCAAGAATAAATAATCTGTTTAGAAACTACCAAATTAATTATGTAACCTCTGCAAGGATTGCTGTATCATGGTTCAATAGATGTTTTGTGAATGGCCACTGAGAGGTATTCATCACTGTCTCTGCTTTCAGCATTTTGTTTGGCTTTGACCTCATTGTTTGCACTTAACCCCGATTAAATCATAAATGTCTGTGTGTAAGTATACATACTGAAGGCACTTTGTGCATCTGATGAAATAAGATGTAATTCACAAAACCCTCTGACATAATCCATCTGTTTCTCTATGAAGCGGCAGAAAAGTGGTTGCAGCTTTTGCTTTAAGACAAGCAGAACTATCTCTGCGTACACATTTTAGGGACAAAAAATATTATCCACAGAGTAAAAGCTTTTATTCTAAAACCAGGATGTCTGCAAAGTGTCTGTGCCCTGAGAATGCTGAGATTCACTCAATTACCAGATCTTTATAGTCACCAGCAAAGACAAAACAGAATAACAAAGTTGGATGAGACCTTGGAGGTCTTCTAGACCAGCCTACTGCTCAAGCAGGAGAACCTATACCGGGCATGTCAAACACGCAGTCCGTGGGCCAAATGTGGCCCACCCAGCCCACCCCGGCCACGCAAAGGCAAAACAAATCCCAATACGTCACGATACGGCCCACAATGCGATCGGGGTTCGACTCCCCTGCCCTATACCATTCTGGATGGCTGTCCAAGCTCTTCATGAAAAATCTCCAAGGATGGAGCACTCACAACTTCAATGAGTTGAAACCATGAGGCAAGTGACATCTCCTCATGCTCATCCTGACATAATAATGCAAATCATGTAATTTGCATTAGTTGCATGCCACAAGTGATGCAAATGATAAATACATGTGATGATGTCAAGAATCACAGAACAGAATTGTGGTTTGCTCTAGAACAGGGCTTTTCAACCTTTTCACCTATTGTACCACTTTTAGGATAAGGCAATATCCGAGTACCACCAGTCACCCAGCAAGGTGTCAAAAACTTGACCAAAAAAAGAGAAAAAATGATAAAGTACAAGTAATCCTCGACTTACAACAATTCGCTTAGTGACTGTTCGAAGTTACAATGGCACTGAAAAGTGAATTATGACCATTTTTCACACTTATGACTGTTGCAGCATCCCCAGGGTCATGTGATTTACATTTGGATGCTTGGCAACTGATTCATACTTATAACATTCAGTGTCCCACGGTCATGTGATCAATGGCCAGGTCATCACTCAGATTTTGGGGTGCCTGTGGGGGGGGATCCATGGGTCTCTGGTGGAGGGGAGTGGGACTGGGATGGGTGCCTTCCCTCTCTCCCATTGTTCCTTCCTTCCTTCCTTCCTTCCTTCCTTCCTTCCTTCCTTCCTTCCTTCCTTCCCTCCCTCCCTCCCTCCCTCCCTCCCATTGTCCTGTGCTATGCCGCCCAGATCCCAGCCTGGTTTTGGCAGGTAGCGGCACATTCTCATCCACACAGAGCAGCCAGGCAAAGTAAAACCACTGACATCACGGCCCTGCCTGTGCATGCACAAAGGCAGAGGAGAGCACATGTGCCTCAGCCTCTGCGCACGCACACAGGCAGAGTGGGGATGTCACTGGTTTACCTCCTGTTTTCAGGCACGTACATTACAAACCGGCTACTTCTCCCAGTCATTTTTCCCCTACTGAAGCCCAGCATTTGAGCCAGGTTCCCCAATCCTCTCCGTGTACATCGTTCTTCCCATAGCTCTCCCCAGCACTGTCAAGAGATACCCATTTCTGGCCGCATTGCTACCATTCTTAAGTTACATTTGCACTCACCCGAAGGAAGAGTGATGTTTTTCTCCCTCCTCCAAAGGAAACAAACCCGCATCGCCACCAAGTCACACTTCTTTTGGGCCAAGTAATCTCTGGGCCCAACTTTGAGACTGTTTTAGCCTGAAGCAGAGAGTCGGAGAGCTGTGTCACTCTCACCATTTGGATTCTATTTTTACACCCTGGGAGCAGCTTGCCTTTCAAACCTCTGATATATAACAGAAGGGGAAACACGCTGCAAAGGCGCATCTCGCAGAGTCTTTCCCAAGCGACGCCTGCGCTCCACCACTGCAGAAAAAGAAGCGCTGCATTTCCCACCAGTGCAGGCAGCCCAGGTCCTGTGAGAGGACAAGTGGGAACAAAACAGCCCTTGGGTCTGTGCTGCGGAAAAGCCGCAAGCGCCAATGTCACCTGGGCTCGTGCCCGGCTCACTTGCTTGAGGAAAAGAGGCTGCTTGCTAAGTGAGCTGGGCAGCAGCCTGGGATCAGCATTTCTGAGCAGGATTTCTAAGAGCGACTCAGCTGATCCCGGGCTCGTGCCCGGCTCACTTGCTTGCAGAAAAGAGGCTGCTTGCTAAGTGAGCTGGGCAGGAGCCCGGGATAAGCATTTCTGAGTGTGACTTCTGAGCGTGACTCAGCTGATCCTGGGCTCACTTAGCAAGCAGCCTCTTTTCCGCAAGTGAGCCAGGCAGGAGCCAGGGATCAGTTGAGTTGCACTTAGAAATCCTGCTCAGAAACGCTGATCCCAGGCTCCTGCCTGCTGAGACTACGGATTTGAGCCACTGACCACAGGAGAACACTGTTGATCAGCTAGGAGGCTGGGAGTCCGGATCCGACACTGCCGGCCAGCTGGAAGTCCCGGCAGGCGCCTCTGCAGCCAGGAGCGTTGGCAACCTTCTCTCGTGGCTGCCAGTCACCTGGGAGCGCCGGTGCTTTTGAGCAGGAGCAGCTGTCAAGCCCTAGGCTCCCAGCTGACTGGCAGCCCCGAGAGAAGGTTGCCAATGCTCCTGGCTGTTCGGCGGTGTTGGGGCCACCCGCTGGGACTTCCAGCTGGCTGGCTGTGTGGGATCCGGAGTCCCAGCCTCCCAGCTGATCAGCGGTGTTCTCCTCTGGTCCGTGACTCAAATCTAGAGTCTCAGCCTCCCAGCTGATCAGCGGAGCAGCGAGTGGCTGACAGGCTAGGTAGCCGGGTTGCTGCACAGATCGCCCCCCCCCCCTCAGTTGATTGTCGAGCCTGGGGCTTGATAGCCACTCCTGCTCGAAAGGCAGTGTTCGGAGCCTGGCGAGGCGCTCACACGGGGCTCTCCCAGGGCTGGCGGGTGATGGGGGAGGAGCAGGCCGATTGCCTTACAGGTACCTGGGACTCCAACACGCCTTTCCGGCCATGTGTGCCCCGAAGAAGCGCCAATCAGAAGTCAATCTGGTTGCTGCACAACAAGTCCCTGGGGAGGGCAGGGCCTCACTCTGCACCTGCGCGTGCCCTCTGTAGGGTTCCTGCAGGCCGCTGCCAAGCAGCATGCTTTCCAGCAGCAAGTGAGCTGGGAAGGAGTGGAGTGTGGGGGGGAGGAGGAGGTGGGGGGAGGAAGGCGACACCATGTACCACCAGCCAGGTGCTCACATACCACTAGTGGTACGTGTACCACTGGTTGAAAAGCCCTGTACTAGAGCTCTCTGTATACGAAGGACATTTAAGAACTAATTATTTCATGTGCATAGTGTACAAAGTGTGGTTAGTTTTAATGTTGGTCTTTTTGTATTTCACTGTGTTTTGTGAAACCAGCCTGTATAGTCATAGTCAATGGTATTTATTTCTTTATTGCTCTTTCAAGTGGAAGAGCCATTGTGGAACCATGGCAATTGCCCGGTTAAGTCTCTGCAGTTTTCTTGGCAAGATTTCAGAAGTGGTTTATCATTATTTGCTTCTTAGGGCTGAGAAAGAGGAGTGGCCCAAGGACACTAGAACTCACAGTCTAACCTGGCTTCTAGCCAGGTGTGTTAACTACTACATCAAGCTGATGCTCCATATGGTCTCTCTGTATGGTCAATACATTGTACAAATATTGAAAATGGGCTACCTCAGTACTGACTATAAGAAGTATCACATGGTCACATGACTGTGCTTTCCAATGCTTTTGCCGAAAATTGATACTTCTGGTTTTCGACAAAGCCACTCTTGTAGCAAGCCATGTTCATTTAACAAACCATTGTTAAGTGAATGCGGCAGCCATAAAATAAATATAAGTGGTTTACTTAACGTTTTTTCTGAGAACCAGAAGTACGTGTCAGTATTTGGCCAATCTGTTGTAAAACACAGTCATGTGGCTGGGCGAATTTGCCACTGGTGGTAAATGTAAACATGTTCCTGAGTGCCTGGAGTTCAATTATGTGAAGGGGCACTTGACCATCAGAACTTTGAACCTGGGTCATGTACAGAGAGATAGTCGTCTTATGACTGGTTGTTTATTGAACGTTCCAAGTTATGACCAACCCCCAAAATGGGAGTTACGACCCTGATTGCTTCCTAGCAATGATGGCTGTAGTATTCAGGCCATTTCCATAACTGCCTACAGAAAGGGTTCACTGCTGGAGTGAAACCTTCCTAGGAATCTTCCGATTCAAGGATTTGTAGAATAGTAAGTACACAATTGAGGCCTTTGAACTATGGTGCTGGAGAAGACTCCTGCGAGTCCCTTGGACTGCAAGGCGATCAAACCGGTCAGTCCTAGAGGAGATCAACCCTGACTGCTCTTTAGAAGGCCAGATCCTGAAGATGAAACTCAAATACTTTGGCCACCTAATGAGAAGGAAGGACTCACTGAAGAAGAGCCTAATGCTGGGAAAGGTTGAGGGCAATAGAAGAAAGGGATAACAAAGAATGAGGTGGCTGGATGGAGTCACTGAAGCAGTAGGTGTGAGCTTAAATGGACTCCAGAAGATGGTAGAGGACAGGAAGGCCTGGAGGAACGTTGTCTGTGGAGTCGCGATGGGTCGGACACGACTTCGCAACTAACAACAACAACAACAAGCACACTGAAAGAAATGGAAGAGATCATAGCTTGGGTAGCATGATTTTGTTATGCAAGATTGAAATACAAGAGTAGACTGCATTAGGGGCTGATTAAATTATAATGGGATATCTATTATTTTCTTTATTTATTTTTTTTGCTTGCTCCACATTCTGATGCTCCTGGCTAATTTTTGGCTTTGGAGACTACCCAAACTTAGCTTGATTCTAGGGTACTACAATATTTGGCTCTGTCATACTTGACTTTGTAAAGCAAAGGAGCCTTCTTAAATTCTATTTTTAACTACTAAAGCAAGTATCTTTTATCTAAAAGTTTCTAGGAAAAGTAATTCAAATGGTTATTTTCCATTGTAGGAAAAGGCCTTACTGCCTTAGAGTTTCCAGCAGTTAAGCTGGTGCTTTGTAGCAGTGGATCATGAATTGCTCAATGTTTTTTTTAAAAAAAGAATTATTATTATTATTATTATTATTTTCTTCAAAGCAGCAAAAGCTCTTGAAATCTGGACAAGAGCCTGGAATATTTTACTGAATATTGCCCTAGCTCTGTAATTTGAGGAGTGATGTTAGAACATGCAAACTTTATAAAACAAAATCTAAATTTGGAGCAGATTTTTCTTTTTTTAAAAGAGGGAGAGAGGAGAACCCACCATCTGTTATTGTATGCCAGCAATTCTTGGTTGATCTTTTAGGAGAAAGAAACCATGTCTCAAATGCTATAGCAGAAAAGGCTGGAAGATTCAATTCTGCTCTGCCTGCAGCCACAAATATGCTCTATCCCTGGATGAAAGATGAGCAAGTGAAATTGGCAGGTCACAAGCAAGACTACAGTAGCTCCTGTTGGCCTGGGGAGTTTACCCTAAATAAGACTAAGCACCCTCCACCCAGAAACTAAGGAGCATCATTAAATGCCTGGAGGTTGAAATAACTGGGAATTAGGAACAGAGGAGAAATAAAGTCAGCCCTACGCTTGAAGAATATGACATCAGAGAAAGAGACCAGGAGCTGATTGACTGAAAGAAAGATAATATACTTTCTGCAGCTCTTGAAGACTTCCTTAAGTTCTGCTATTATTCCTTCAAGCACTTCCCTTTGTAAACATCTGCTATGGAGAAGTGTTAAGGGTCCAGCTGTTTGCAGCTGTAAATCTTTGGGGGGGGAAATATTTACACAACGGAGGGCAAAATTCCCCTCTGTGTTCATTTTCAAGTTGCCTGCCTCCCTAACCAAAAGAAATTCTGTGGGTATTTTTCTCTCTCTCTTTCATTCGAAATCACGAGAAATCTTAATCTTATAATGCCACAAAGCTGCAGCTGCAGAGATCTCAGTGAAGATATGCAAAGAAAGAAAACAATATTGTGAGGTTAGTTTATTCCAAGTCTTGGCATTTGAATATTCAGAAATCCAGCAGGGAGGGCCAATCTAGCAGTGGGAGGGGGATCCTGAATGCTGAGCTGCTTTCTCTTGCTCCCTCAGTTTAAACCAGGGGTAGGCAACCTCGGCTCTTTTATGACTCAAGTCCATGAGTCATAAAAGAGCCGAGGTTGCCTACCCCTGGTTTAAACAAATAAAAAAACCAAAGGAGGGGGAAGAATTCATCTAGCACAAATTTAATCTGTTCTTGACTCTGAATTTTTGCTTTCTGCCTATTTAGCTATTAAATAAGATAGCCGAATGCCATCTAGAAGTGAAATCTAATTGCCCACAGATGAAACCTAATAATAATAATAATAAGTTGGAAGGGACCTTGGAGGTCATCTAGTCCAACCCCCTGCTCAGGCAGGAAGCCTTATACCATTTCAGGCAAATGGCTGTCCAGTCTCTTCTTAAAAACCTCCAGTGTTGGAGCATTCACCACCTCTGGAGGCAGGTTGTTCCACTGGTTAATTGTTCTAACTGTCAGGAAGTTTCTCCTTAGTTCTAGGTTGCTTCTCCCCTTGACTAGTTTCCATCTGGGCATCTAGTCATAGGCTTAGTTTTCTGCATCAGGATTCTATTTTTGAGCATAGAGAGGAGTCTAAACTCCTATAGACTAAAAATCACATTTCTTGGCAAGTGGGCAACACGGATGATGAAGGACATTTGGCAAAAAAAAAACATACATAGCGTCCAGCCTCCTGCTGGATCAGACCAAAGGCCTGTCTAGTCTAGTCCAGTCCAACAGTGAATTAGTTGTCCACAATTTCTTCCAGCAGGTAAGGATCAAGAAATATCTATCACTTCTAATATTATCCTGACGTCTGAAGTAATAGCCACTGATTCACTCATTTTCCAATAATTTCTGTAGTCCTTTACTAAAACAAACTACAAACAGCTCTTGACTTAAAAACATTCATTTAGTAAGCATTCAAATATATAACACTGCTGAAAAAAGTGACTTATGACCTGATGGCATCTCCGTGGCCCCATAATTACAATTTTGGTGCTTGACAAGTTGCATGTATTTATGATGGCTGCAACATCCTGGGGTTTTGTGATAACTATCTGATGCCTTCCCAGGTGACTTCTGATAAGCAAAGTCAATGGAGGAAGCCAGCTTTGCTTGACAATTGCATGATTCACTTAATGACTGTAATGGTTACTTAACAATCAACACACACAAAAAAAAGTTTGTAAAATTGGATGCAACTAATTTAAGAACTGCATCATTAGCATCAAATGTTCTGGTCCCAATTTTGGTTGAAAGTCAAGGAGTACCTGTAAATTGGCAGCTCTCATCCTGGCCATACTTGGTTTAGAAGGCCATAAGAGTTTACTAACTTAAGTCCTAAATTGTAGAAAAATAGAGAAACTATCATGTTGCAGATGAATGTTTCAGTGTGGTTCTAGAGACCACAAAAGTAGAAGATGCAGCCTGAAAGGTGACAATAGCTTCAGTCTATGTATGTTTTGATGCCAAATGTATAACTTTATTGATAGCTTTGATGGGTAAGAGTCTCTCTGAAAAGGAATCATGTAACATTTTGTTACAACCAGGAAATATTACTTCTTTTGCTCCTGAATAATTACTATCCCATCCAGAGCATAGTTTGAGGGCACATTTCTAAAATCCAGAACTTCTGATCTTAGAAATTAGTCACGCTCAATAGCTCAAATATCTAACCTTCTCCAGAACCTGTTTTTTTTTGTTGTTTGTTTTTAATAGTATCTTGTATGAAGTGTTTTGAGAAGCTTGAAAACTATAAGGCTTTTATACCTCAGGGTTGGTAGTACAGTAGCAGTTATCTACAAGTAGAATTATATTGCTTGAACTGTGGATGCCTCTTGAGCTACTTTGAAAAAACTCCTGAGAATACCAGGAACGGCCATGAAAACAAGTCAGTGGATCATTGAACAAATCAACCCAGAATGTTTACTTGAGGCACAAATGATCAGTCTCAAATTATTCTACCTCAGATACATTTTGCAAAGACTGAGCTTTCTAGAGAAGGCTCCCATGCTAGGAAAGTTAAATGGAAAGAGAAGAAGAGGATGACTAGCAACAAGGAGGATGGGCTGAGTTCCTGTGTCGAAAGACCCGAAGTACCAAGAATAGAAAATCATGGAGAAAATCTACTTGATAATTAAGAGTTGAAAACTACTTAACGGCGCATAATCAGCCAGTCATTTCAACTACGAAATGAAATAAAACTCTTGAAACTTTCAAAAACACCAATAAGTAAATGCAAAGAAGTTAAGACTAAAATGTTGCACATTAAATAACCACAGGTTATGACTGCTTCATCCTTTTTTTGTGTTGTGGGAAGTCTTGAACGCCCACATGCCCCTACCCAGGTTAATCCCTTGATCACCCTTTTCATTGTCTTTTCTGATTAAAGAACAGAAAGCCTGCTTCTCATAATCGTGGAACATGTAAAGGACTTCTGTATGGTATAAACTCATTTCAGAGTGCATCCTATGATGTGGAAGTATTCTCCAGGAAGTTTTTTTTGCTGGGTGTGTCTTGCCTAAGCTTGTATATATGCTGCCAGCATGTTTTTAAAAGGTTAATTAATTACCACACACATTTTTTGCATTGATTTCATTCTGGGTTTTTTCCCCCCTACAAAAGCAATAAGTCCATGCAAAAGCCTAATGAAAGAAATGATCCTGCCAAAAGATTTTGAGAAAGCTGGATGCAGTTATCCAATTATCCCAAAATTCTAAGCATGATGCATTCTTTTGGATGTCTTCCTAACAGGCAGGACTTACTAGGCGTTATTCCTCTGGATTGCTAATTGTGCCTACAACTTTTGCTGCAGCATGTCCAAGAACACCTGGGTGAATGTGGATCTGTGAAAAGATACCCCCTTTGTAGGCATCCTCCTTACTTGAGCATCTAACAAAAGATTAGCATCTTTTTCTTGCAAGTAACATTTTGTTTTATGGGACCCAGACCTCTTTTCAAGTTATTCACTGCGTTACCCGTTATGTATTGGCTTTTCACAATCAGTGTAATTTTTCACTGTACAGTACCGTATATTAGTTTCAATTCATCATTTCAAGTCCGGAGACCATGCATTACTTACTTCTCTGACCACTTACACTGGATGTAGGAAATGTCTGGCTGTGTAAGGCAATCCGAAAAGGAAAGAAAGAGTTGAAGAAAAGTTGCTTCCACAGCCCTCCAACCTAACCTTCCCTCCCCCCCCCTCTTTTGTCTCTCCGTTCAAGTGCACCTCTCAGGAGAATGTGTAGGGGGCGCGCTTCCACAACCTTTAGCTTTTGGCGGCCGCCTGGCCAATTTCACCCATCAGTGAGGAATAGGTGAAGAAAGGAGACACTCACCATCTCGCCGCCGGTTCGAGGCGCGCAAGGCTCTGATCGACCCGCTCTGGCTGCCGGCGGCGGATCCCTGCTGCCGAGGGCAAAAAGTGGCCCAAGCTACCACGTAAAGGAGGAACGGCGCCAGCATTTGCATCGGGATTCTTTGGCGCAGAGAGGAAAGTCTTTAAAAATAATAACAATAATAATAATAATAAAAAATAAAAATAAAAAGAATCAAGGCGACCACCAATCTTCTGGCAAATGGTAGGGTCTTCTGATCCACGCTCCCTTTCAAGCCGGCAAAGCACCCGCTTTCTTCCTTTTGCCCCGTTCGCCTCTTAAAGTCTCTTGTGAGTTCCCGCCCGAGAAAGTCGAGAAAACTTTTGGAAAAGAAAAGGGAAAAAAAAAGATTCTAGCGGAATGGCTGCAGGGCTAAAGCGGTGGGAGATTGATTGCCCCTTGCCGACTTAGGGACAAAAGCGAGACCCGGAGAGGTTTCCCCCCTCTCTATACCTCTCGCGTCTCCCCTTCCGCCACCGGCCGACCAGGCAAGAAAAGGGATCCCGAAAGAGGGGAGTTGCCTTCACACGCGCACTGCGGTGTGTTTATGTGTGGGGCGGGGGGGGGGAAGAGAGAGAGAGAGAGAGAAGAGAAGGTTGGCGAGCGAGCCGAAGGCTACGACGCCCCCCCCCCGCCCTCTACCGTTGCCGGACTGCGCTGCCCTTTTTGGGCTGGCCGAGCGGAGAATGTTTTTCCAGGTCTCCCGCGAAGTTGGCCGGAGAGCGATCAGTCTTTCTCTCTCTCTCTCTGCCCGGGCCAAAGCTGGTCGGCTAAGTGGTTCGGGAGCTCTCGCAGCCTTTTTTTGTCTTCTCTCTTTGCTTTCGGAAAGGAAAACGCACCGGTGGTTTTTTGACTCCAAAGGAGGCGCGGCGCACCGGGATTGGTGCTGCGCGGGGTGGGGGGTTCGGGGTGGGGGGAAGGAAGGGAGCCGAAAGAGAAGGAAAGAGAGGATCTCCTTTTGAGAGCAACCTGCGCCAGCAGATTCCTCTCCCCCTCCCCCCGTCCTGCAGGTCCCAAAGGCCAGCGAGAAAGTTAGGGACGCAACAAAGACGGAGGAGTTAAGGTGTCTCCGGGAGAGAGAGAGAGAGAGATGGAGCTCGGGCGCCGAGTTGGAGGGATCGCGGGACAAGCTCAGACACCTGGCCGAAGTCCCACGTCCCAAACTTCTTCTCCCCTCCCCCATTGCTCCGAAGCAAAGTTGGAGTTGGGGAAGCAACTTTTGTTCTCCTAGGCTGGGGTCTTGGCTTTGATCCACTGGGCCCTGAATTCTAGTGGCAGCCCAGATTTGAGTTGCTTGGGATCCTCCGGATTCTGTAAGTAGGATAGTAAGTAAGTAAGTAAGAGAAGATCAACAGGCTCAAGATTTAGGAGTGGAAGAGAAATTTAAGCCCCTTTTTTCTAGGTGGTTCTTAGGTTGGGCGCTTCCATTTCCCCTTCCTGCCTGAAGCGTATGAATTGGTGGCATTTACAAGAACAAGTGACTAATGCTTGCTGGCCTTTCTCCCTCTGGATGCATAGTAGACAGCTTGGACTTTGGTTCCCATGGGCCTTAGCCAGCATGGAGAGTGGCAAGGGATTGTGGAGGCTGGATGTTGTGGGCTCACGTCGTCATTCTTTCAGGAGAGCAGCCTTGTGGAGAAGGAGTAGCCACCACCTCTGCTCACATGTTCTCCAGCTCGGAGGATTTGACACAGATCTCTTCTGAGTTCTGGAGAATTCAGAATAGATTAGAAACTAACAGCTGCTCCATTGAGGTTAGCAAAGTAGGACACAGGTACACAAAACAGACACTTCTTCTCTTTGTACAATTATTCTGAGATTTAGGCCAAGCCCGATGGTCATACAGGGGCCGCTTCTTAAGCAGCAGTGGGCATGAACTGGCTTGTGCCAACTCCCATATAGCATTTGCAGACGGTACTCTTAGGTGTGGCCTTGGACCAATCCCGCCCTGTCTGGTAAGAGGACTGTTTGACAAGGCTGACCTGACCATAAGGTGAATTAAGGCAGTGGCCTCTTGTACAGGATGAGGGAGTGGCAACACTAAGGCCAGACTGTTTCCTGCTGGTACATACATGCACTTTTTGCCTCAGAGGCACAGAGATGTGAGAAGAAGAATATAACAGGCATGGAAGAAAGCATAGGAGAATAACAGAAAGCAGCAAGAGTTGCAAGGCCAGCCAAGAGAAGGAAGAACCCAATGATAATTCTTTGTCATCCCTTGAATATGGACTAGGGATGGGGAGCATGCAAATCTAAAGACAACAAGGATGCTTCAAATCCTCTGTTAGCATCTATGCTCTACCTGTTAGGGGTCATTCTGGATCCAAAGCAACTTTGCTTCCCTCAGGTATAAATATTACACATAATAAGGGCTGTGAACACCCTCTTGAGGGACTTCTTGCTTTCTGCTGTTTCTCTGAATCCACTTAGGGCAGGGGTAGGCAACCTTGGCTCATGGACTTCAACTCCCAGAATTCCTGAGCCAGCATGGCTCAGCTTGGAAACCTCTTTCTTTCGCCTCAGCATGGCTGGCTCAGGAATTCTGGGAATTGAAGTCCACAAGTCATAAAGCGGCCTAGGCCTAAGCAACCTTGGCTCTTTTAGGACTTGTGGACTTCAACTCCCAGAATTCCTGAGCCAGCATGGCTCAGCTTGGAAACCTCTCTCTTTCCCCTCAGTGTGGCTGGCTCAGAAATTCTGGGAGTTGAAGTCCATGAGCCATAAAAGAGCCAAGGTTGCCTACCCCTGACTTAGGGAGAATAGACAGATCTTAAGAATTTAATGATTTCCCTTATTCAGGTTATTTGTCTCCTCAGGTGAGTAGTTCAGAGCCATTGTACAGAACACCAGTCATCTAAGAGTACAGGAAGGAAATGCCCATTTGGGCCAGTGTTTAGAAAAAAGAGAGGAAGGATTTTTTCTTTCTTTCTTCCTAAACAGAAAGGAGCTCCATTGAGAACATGGACACAAGGAGAGGCACAATGAGCCTTCCATCCCCAGTGAGGAAATTAATGGTGAGGAGACATGTAATGTTCCAGGTAATTTGGCAGCTTCTGCAGCACCCATAACCCAAATAGATTTATATCTATATCTTCCTTGAAGAAAATTGAAGATCACAGAAGAGTATTCTAGAAACGCACGAAACAACATATTTTGTTTCTTAAGCCTAGATCAGGGGTAGACAACCTCGGCTCTTTTATGACTCATGGACTTCAACTCCCAGAATTCCTGAGTCAGCACAGCTGACTCAGGAATTCTGAGAGTTGAAGTCCATGAGTCATAAAGGAGCCGAGGTTGCCTACCCCTGGCCTTAAATGATTCAAGATCTGGTAGGATATTTTTCAGCTGTATGGGGCCACACAAAGTGAAAAATGTTCATGTTCCCCAAAGGCAATGAAAACAGAACTTTTTTTTTTAATTCAACATCATGGATAAAAACGATGATAACTCATACTAACTCGTAACTCAAACCCTCCAAACCAGAATGTTGCATACAGGTTTTGTTGCAAACTCTTCCAGTCTAATGTTCCAGCCACGTGGAGCTCCACAGGGACAAAGGATTAGAAAAATCCGGCAAGCTGAGAGAAAGCAGCACATCTCAGAAAACATTCCGTACCATATAACATAGAATAATAGAGTTCAAAGGGACCTTGGAGGTCTTCTAGTCCAACCCCCCTGCTTGAGCAGGAAATCATATATCATTTCAGGCAAATGGTTGTCTAGTCTCTTTTTGAAAGCCTTCAGAGATGCAGTACGCACAATTTCTGAAGGCAAGATATTCCAGTCTTTCACCATGAACAAATTTCTCCTTACTTCTAGGTTGCTTCTTTTCTTGCTTCTTTCCATTTTTTTTGTCTTGCCTTTTGGTGCTTTGGAAAATACATATGTGAAAGAAGGTTGACTTGATCTCAGTATTAAAGAGAGATGTTCTGAAAAGACTTAGTGCCACTGTAAAAAAAGAAAAAAAATGCCTGCCACTAAATCCAGCCCTTCGTGACACTAAAGTTCAACTAAGCAATGGAAACATCCTTTAAGTTTTTGAGGTGAAGCTGAGCTTGGTGATGAACTTGGGCATCTAAGAAAAGCCACTGACCAAGAAGCCTGCATGCTTGAATTGAAAAACAAAACAAAACAGTTCAACATGAAATCATGCAGTTCCTGGCAATAACAGTCAAACAGATTATGATGGTAGATCTGAGCTCAGCAAAATATCCTTCTGTTGTTTGGAACTGCAAACCTGAAAAAAGAATGTTAATGGTTTATTTTTCAATTGAAAAAGAATACGTTCACCATCCCTGCAACAGTGACTGTCAAAAGGGGTTTTTAAAGGATGTCATGACACTGCTGATATTGCAAGAACTGGTATGACAAATATGCTCCTTAAAAATTCCAGATCTTAATAGAGTTGGGAATTGCACATGATGGTTACAATAATAATGCCAAACAAAAGAGAGAGAGAAAGAACAGAGGAATGCAGATCCAGATCAAAGAGTTAAAACCTTGAGAATTAAACTCTCAACCTTTTGTCCTATACTGTTCTCAGAAAGAAATGATTCGTATTAAGTCAGGGAAGCTAGCCAATAGCTCTCCTGGAAAGAACCATGAGAGTCCCTGAAGAAAAGCCAAAGAAACTTGATGACAGCCAGCACCATGAACCAGACACTTGGAAGGAGAAGTGCTGAAAGAAGCAAGAGATTCTAGGAAGAAGGAAGTGGGGAAGGGTATAATACATTTTAAGAGTACACTAATGCTGTAAAGCAGTAAAGTAATAAAGGATAAATGAAAGAGGAGACCTGCAATATAGGCAGTAGAATTCCCAGTATTTGGGTCAAGAAAGAAGCTAACGGGCCTGGAGAGTAAAGATCAAGAAATTAGGGAACTAAAGACTAATTATGGAAATAAAACTAGAATTAATACTAAGGAGGTGGAAATAATGTAAAGAATAGTAGTGTGGAAATAGTGCCTAGCATGATAAGTTGGGATGAGAATGAAAATAGATGGAATACAATAGATTTAGAAGAAAGGCGTATATGGAAACTCCAGCTAAAATATATACATAGAAAACGAGTCGGTTCCTAAAAGTACAAACAGGTAAGACTTAAAAATGTAACAAAGATGCACAACCTTGATTATGTAAAAGGCAAGCTCTGTTTGTATTGTTATTTATTTATTTATTTATTTTATTTTATTAAATTTTTATACCGCCCTTCTCCCGAAGGACTCAGGGCGGTGAACAGGGCATATAATAAAAATACAAAAATACAAAAGTTAAAATAGAATTAAATTAATGCCCAAGATAAAACAATAAAATATACAAATATTTAAAACCCTAAATTAACTCCCCATCAGGCCAGGCCAGCTTGTTCGAATAGGTGGGTCTTTAACCCGCGCCGGAAGGAGCGGAGATCCGGTGCCATCCGGAGCTCAACCGGCAGTTGATTCCACAGAGCCGGGGCGCCCACAGAGAAGGCCCTCCCCCTGGGGGCCACCAGCCGGCATTCTCTGACCGGAGGCACCCTGAGGAGGCCCTCTCTGTGGGAACGCACAGGGCGGAGGGGAGTTGACGCCGGCAGCAGGTGGTCCCCGAGGTATTCCGGACCCATGCCATGTAAGGACTTAAAAACCATTACTAAGACCTTGAACCTCACCCGGAAGACAACTGGTAACCAATGCAGTTCGCGGAGCAAAGGTGTAACATGGGAGTACCGGGAAACTCCCAAGACAACTCTCGCGGCCGCATTCTGTACCAGTTGGAGCCTCCGAGTGGTCTTCAAGGGAAGCCCCATGTAGAGAGCATTGCAGTAGTCAAGACGAGAGGTCACGAGCGCATGAGTGACCGTACACAAGGCCTCCCGGTCTAGATAGGGCCGCAACTGACGCACCAGGCGAACCTGAGCGAAAGCCCCCCTAGTCACGGCTACTATATGATCTTCTAAGGTAAGCCGCGAATCCAGGAGGACTCCCAAGTTGCGCGCCCTATCCACGGGGGGTAAAGACTCACCCCCCATAAAAAGAGATGGAACATTTTGAATGTCCCGGGATGCCGGAATGTACAGCCACTCAGTCTTGTCAGGGTTGAGTTGAAGTCTGTTCCTCCCCATCCAGACCCGAACCGCCTCCAGGCAACGGGACATCACAGCGAGGGCATCACTGGGGTGGTTTGGGGTCGAAATAAAAAGTTGGGTATCATCAGCATATTGATGATACCCAACTCCAAAACCACGAATGATCTCACCCAGTGGTTTCATGTAGATGTTGAACAGGAGAGGCGAGAGAACCGACCCCTGAGGAACTCCACAAACGAGAGACCTAGGGGCCGATCTCTGCCCCCTTGCCAACACCGACTGCGAACGTCCCAGGAGATAGGAGGAGAACCACCGAAGAACCGTGCCTCCCACTCCCAATCCCCTGAGACGCCGCAGCAGGATACCATGGTCGATGGTATCGAAAGCCGCTGAGAGGTCTAATAGGACTAGGACAGAGGAACATCCCCTATCCCGGGCCCTCCAGAGATCATTCACCAGAGCGACCAATGCCGTCTCCGTGCTGTACCCGGGCCTGAAACCCGATTGGTACGGATCCAGATAATCCGCTTCATCCAGGACCAGAGGGAGCTGATGCGCCACCACACTCTCAACAACCTTCGCAAGAAAGCGAAGGTTGGAGACTGGACGAAAGTTGTTCAACACAGCTGGGTCCAAGGCTGGCTTCTTGAGGAGGGGTCTCACCACCGCCTCCTTCAAGACGGTGGGGAAATTACCCTCACTCAAAGAAGCAGATATCACCGCCTGGAACCAGCCTCGTGTCCTCTCCCTAGCTGCATAAACCAGCCAGGAAGGGCACGGGTCCAACAAACATGTGGAGGAGCTCAGCCTCCCCATAATCCTGTCCACTTCATCAGGGGTCACAGAATCAAACTCCTCCCAGATAACATTGACAAGACCGCCCGTGTCCTGATCGTCAGACTCTGCCCAGCTGGAGTCCAAACCGGTCCGGATCCGAGCGATTTTATTTATGTTGTTATTAGCTGTGAAGTTGTGTCTAACCCATCGCGACCCCATGGTCAACGTTCCTCCAGGCCTTCCTGTCCTCTACCATCTTCTGGAGACCATTTAAGCTCACGCCTACTG